>NC_091129.1:5926702-6229202 GCF_040183065.1 Periplaneta americana | reverse complement strand
TTCCATCCAGTCAGGTTGAGCAATATGGCGTCAGTTGCCTATTTTGTGGTTTTCATGTGACCTCTTCTTATTTTTCTCTGGCAAGTCTCCTTTGTTTTATGCATGTTTTTCAAATACTTGTTTCATGAAAACCATCGTACTTCATTCAGCTTTTAATGTTCTGTTGATTGGTGTTGTCGTTGATGGCGTATCTTTTACGAGTTGTTCATAATCAAACGATTTTCGTGAAAGCTTACCTGCTCCTGATATGGCCATATCAAATGCACCATGGCCATATCAAGTTCATTTCACTTTTATTTTTTCACCTGACAAATTTACATACCTTATAGCTGGGATTACGCAAAAGTTTTATACTTTAAGAAAAACAACTCAATTTTTGATGGGAATACCTGTTTTGACTACACTTTTGAATTATAAAAAAGATTATTAAGTGTCATATTTATTCATTTTACACTAAAATTATTTAATTTTAGCACAACTGCGCTATCAAACTGAAAACAATCACGATTTGTAGAACATGGAACAAGGGTGGCCATATCATGTGCACGTGTTCCTGATATGGCCACTAGGTACAATTTTAGAATTTGGGACTTTTTGGACAATTTAAGATATTTTTATGCGGAAAGGAAATTGTTTTAAGAAAGTCCATTAGACTGAGAACGAATAAGAAAAAAGTGGTTTACATTTCTTTTCAAAATGGCGGCTAGAAAAATTCTCAAATTGGCCATATAAGGGGCACCTACCTTGCATTTATAATTTTATTTCTTTTTATTTTCGATTACATAATTAAACACTGAAAACATAACTATTAATATTTATTTCATAAATAACCACTTACATTATTTGTGTTTAACAATATTTATTGTATTCTTGAATATGCCAAAATATACGTTGCTATTTTCCATTCGTTTAATATGCAACGTTTTTGTTTGATTGCTAGTAGGGTAACTTGTCCTTCATTTTCGTAGAGCAATAAATTATTAACAGTAAATTGTTGCCGACATTCAACGCTATATTTCAAATCAACTAACAATTTTAAACTAAGTCATTCCGTTCGGTCACATTGTAGAGCATACATTGTTACATTATACCCTAGATCATATATATATATATATATATATATATATATATATATATATATAAAACAGATAGGTCATCGCTATGTTAAAATCGTTTGCACTTTGAAGAGAACAACCGCCAGGATCGCCACCAGTCCGCCGTAAACGAATACGAGATGGCAGCACAGTCTCTAATGCTGTAGCTAGAATACAATATACTGAGTAAATGAAACTCAAGAACAGTTTTTATTTCTCGTCAGAAAAGATACAAAACAATTCACAACAAAGCCGTTGCCAAGGAGAGTTGAATTTCCATAGCCCACTCCGTTGTATCATGAACATAGACGTAGGCCAGTTGTGACTGCAGAACTCAGAGCCCTACAATGCAATTCAAATGGGAATTATGACGTGACTCCTTATGTAACAACTAGATGGCAGCGTAGTAAACCTGACAAAAGTTGTTAACGTCAAAGCCTATAAGGGCGACCTATCTGGGGTATATATGGTCTAGGATTATACTTAATCCTATAAACATAACAAGATATACAGGAGCAACATACATGGATGTTAATACGCAAACCTAGGAATTGTATGTTATTAAGATACATTCTGAACGAGTGAGAAATTGATAAGAAGGAAAAAAAGAAACAAGAAGTGACTGCAAAATAAAGCCGAGGTAGGAAGCTGTTGAGAAATATAAACTGAATATAGTAAACGGTAATAAATTAGGTATAAACAATTGCTGAGAACTGGTTAAATAACAGTACAGCGAGAAAATAAATAATATTATATAAAGTAGCTTGTAGATAAAATGGACGGAATGAGAAAATATGAGTGAAAAACTAGGTTAACTAGAAATACAAAGGAGGAGAGTTCGGCCGGCACCGTGAATAGGGTCTCGGCATAGCTCAGATGGAAAGAGCGCTCAGCTGAGAGATTCTGGGTTCGATTCCCTGTTCAGGAACTAATTTTTCTCCAATAATAAATGTAACAAGAAATAAATTGTGTAAGAGCTGACGGAAATACGTATAAACACATGTTCAGTTCAGATACGTGGTAAAATCCGTTGAAATAATGTTATAACTGAAGATATTTACTTAAATAATTCAAAATATACAGTACAGTAGATAATGAATAAACGCCAATGAAACACCTATACAAAAGGAAGGTTTGAGTAGAATACATTAAATTAATAATACATATTAGGAAGTATTGGGTAAAACTCATTAATAAAAATAGAATGTGGACATGTATGTGGTAAGAACCAATAAAATAATAATAGGAACTAGAAACACTAGCCTAAAAAGAGTTACTCAAGCAAGAATAAAGATAACACATTTGGTAAAACCATTGAAAATCTATACAAGTTGAATGATAACCTCTGCACCAAAATTTAAGAGGTGATTCTGTTTTAACAAAACTCTTATTACACTTCTCCTTCGACGAAGCATCGTTACGCAGGAAAAAAAATAGTCTTTGTCCAATATTTGCAGCGATCTATTTCAGGTAATGACCCGAGGTAAATGACTGATTGCTATACAAGCAGATAGGTAAAAATAATCTGAACAGTTAATTTCTTGAATCTTGTTTTGCAAATTAAACCGCTTAGTCATGAATTTAAGTTGAATAATATTGAAAAATCGTTAAAATAAATCTTGCAACGCAGCGTACTGTCGCGTGTTACCGACTGAGTACAGCAGAGAGGGAGGGGAAGGTAAGAAATGCAGGCCGCGCTTGCTTAGAGTTATTGCAATAGCCGTGATGTTGCCAAATGCTTCATACAAACATAATAATTTCTTCTGAAACGGTGAATGTTAGAGAAATAGCTTATTCAGACTTTTCAAAACTCTCCTCATGATCTATTGCTAGTTTCATTTTGGTGCATAGGTTACCATCCACCCTGTATGTAAGTACTGTAGAATTTAGATTAGAAGCAATGTATAAAAACTTCTTATAACGAAGAAGAGAATAGTGTAGGATATTATTACAAACCGTATCATTTTTCATTCTTGTGGAATCTCATAAACTGAATAATTCTTAAGGGGAGTGGGTAGTGATGCCTGTGCGATTGAAACAGTCCGATATAAAAGTTTAGTTCAATATTTCTAGGGTTTTAGTGCTCAGAGTGGAATAAAAATTTCCATGCTTATACAACCAATCATTCTGAATTCAGTGGTATAAAAGACAACTAAATAGTTCCGTATTCGAGTGCAAAATAAAGACCCTAACCGATAACCTCTTTTTCCACTTTGCTAAGTGTACCTCATTCTTCAGGTGCACATTACTTGCTACAATCTTGACCAATATACTTTGTATTTTGTTAAGTTATCAAGTAATGTATATTGTAAATTCTAAAGCAAAATTTAGTTAAATGCTTCACCCCTAGTGAAACAGAAAAAATATTGAACTTTGTTTAACAATTTTTGCAATTTTTTTCAATGCGTATATATTTTTTTCTCGTGTTATGTGTGTCACATTCTTAAACCCGTAGGTCTACTGTGTAGAACACAGCCTACAGAAAACGTTGTAAAATTTCATGTAAATTGATTCAGTAGTTTCAGAGAAAAATGCACTTGTTTGAAAAACGTCAACTTATGGAAAATTGCATTTAAAACGGAATGAAGTATGAATTAGATGCACCGCCAAATTTAAAGAGATCATTTAAAGGGCTTATCTGAAGAAATACCCCCACAAATTTATATTATTTTAAAGAGGAAGTTTTGTACTCTTTTTTAACACAAAACAAAAAAAAAATCGAATTTTTCACCTCTAATCACTACCTGGTTCCCTTAAAGGGTTGGGTAGAGAGCTTACAGCATTAAACTTTTGGAAATAATCAACATTTTTTTTTCTCCATTACTGTATCTTGTACAATAATGAAATTTAGTATGTGTAAAACACTATCATTCTGCTATATGAAAAAAGTAATTTTACGATTCAAAAAATGATTTGTGTATGTATATATATATATATATATATATATATATATATATATATATATATATTTTGTTTTTCAAAATTCAGTTCACTGTGCAGAGAAGATTTTTCCACATAACCCAAAAACTAATCCAAAATTCTGTGATCAAATTTTTGTGTGTATTTATGCATGTCATATCTAGAATATGATGCAAGGTCACTTCTCAGCCTTTGATAGTGTGTCTGATAAAAAATAAATCTATTTTAAAAATGGTCAAAATCAGTATTTTCTATTACACAAAATAAAAAAAATAATTCTTTAAGGAATGCAGTTCAAAGAGTAAATATGAGTTTCAGCAATAAAACAAAAGAGAGAGAACATGAAAAAGTTAACAAGTTTATGAGTTATGAGGGAAACGCTTCATCTCTGCACAGTGAACTGCCAACATTTTGAATTAAATAAAAAAAATTAAATCGTAAAAATATATATATTTTTTTCATATAGCAGAAGGACAGTGTTTCATACATACCAATTTTCATTATTGTACAAGATAGAGTAATGGAGGAAAAAATGTTGAATATATCCAAAATTTTACTGCTGTAAACTGTACCTAACCCCTTAACTACTTCTTCTACAAAAAGATGGAAAATTATTTAATACGAAATGTGATTCTATTAAAAGACCATAAAGAAAGAAATTTCAAATTAGAAATTAGCAAAATATAATGAAGGCGAAGATATGGACACGATATGTTTTGAAACAGTCAGAATAAGAAAGAATATTATTTTATATTTACTTGCAATGACAAATTAAAATACGAAATCTTCATTGTCTTTCTAGGGAGAACATATTTCTTTGCATTCACTTATGGAATATTAACTTAAATCTGCAGGAATAGACTTTTATATTTTTTATGCTCGACCATGCCGAAATGTAGTAATTATACACCTGGTAGCAGTCCTTTAATGCATGTCATTAAAGTACACCAACTCATTAAAGTACAGGTGTTTTCAGCCAATGGCAACTCAGCTTACAGGTGTTCAGCCAATCGCAAGTCAGCTTTGTACCGTTATAAAACCGCAAGTATCGATTATTGTCGGATATGCAATCGAAAGAGAATTAGCGAAAAGTCACGGAGGCTGGAAATCCAATACTGTCGCAGAAGGTTATGTTCTGTTACTATAATAATTAGCGTTAATTGTAAATAATATTCAAATAAATTCAATTTGTCATCTCGTTTTTCAATGTCGAATTCAATAATCAAGGTTATACCAAGTTTAACGGAATTACACAAAATCATTGACATTATTGTTCCTCGGAAAAAAATCAATACTTTCGCGTCTGCGCACATCTCACAATTCACGACCTAGAACAAGGTCACTTCCGATCTTGTCAGATACAAATAAAATGTATACATCTGAATACCGGTAATTTCAAGTTAGAAATATGGTCGAACATAAAAAGTTGTATGAAACTCGCCTATAATGGTAATTAAGAAGCTCGTATGAAAATTATGAAACTCGCTTGCGCTCGTTTCATAAACATCCATACTCGCTTCTTAATTACTATCATTTTAGGCTCGTTGCATAATGTACTATTAATGCAATAAATGTTTCCAGCATTTCGTTGCTCCTAGCAACCAATCTATTACTGAGAATATTTGCACTCACATCTCAGTCATGTATATCCCTCTATGTGCTTCCAGAATCTTTTCTTAAAAGGGAATTCACACCAGTCATCCTTTTTGTTTTCATTTATTGTGATGATTGGTAAAGTAGGTGGCGGGTTTCTGAATTTTCTCCTCGTTTTCTCTTAAGTGTGGATTAGAGAAACTTATTTGGATCATTCGAGAATTAATTTGTTTCACTGTGAATCTTACATTAACCGATATACCGTACTTTAGGGACTTACATCGGTTTGAATTCAATACAGTCAACAGTGTACGAAAGTATTGTTGGGAGAGAATGCCGGTTTTCAATTACTGCAACATATATCGCAAATTTCCTTTGTATCACACGTAAGAAATGAAATTTTGATCGTATGTTTTTCACCGTACAGTTGAACTAAAACAACCACCAGTATTTGAGCTTCTTTTGTTCAGGAAAATAAAACACGGTTTGATATAATAATCTAAGTTAAACAGCGTTTTTAGAAACTTGGCTTTTTCTACTATTGGACATAATGTAGTTTGGAAAGATTGCATTAAATAAGCGTGGTCAGAATGCGTACACAGAAGCAACATAACTAACATACCTACAGATTTAGTCAAAGAATGAAAATAAATAAGAGCGAAATTTTCCATTGATCTCGGTAAGTGAAAAAAAATATGTTAAGCATTTTCGAATAACTGTTAAGCTTAATATTATCTTCTTAAGTAAATCTTTGTCTCAGATTGTCACGTGTTATTACGTGCTTAACATTCTTCATGTTTAATTTTATGTCAGTCCACTTGGAGTTGTCTGAAGGAGCCCTCAAATCCAAAAAGCTCTCCGGTGTCCAAAGGTTTTCCTGTTCTCTTAGACTCGTCCACAGTGACAGCACCCTCGTTAATGAACCACTCTCTGTAGCTGCATATCTTCTTCTTCCACTCATCTACACAGAACAGTAATAAATGTTGTATGTAATACAATAATTGGAGATTAACAGCATATGATTGCTGTACCAGATTATATACAGGGCCATCATTTTATTTTTGCTAACATTTTTAATATTAACCTGGCTACATCTTTAGAGAACCGGACACACAGTTTGCTCCCCCTTCTACGACTGGAATTCGATGATACTACCGTAAAACAAACAAATCTCTCTACTAGGTTAAGGAGGGAAGGAAAGTAGTTCATCCATTTACGTAAGTCGCGATTTTGAGTTCGATAATTTTCATTAGGTTTTTGTCTAATCTTAATACAGTACTCTATTACGAATAAGTAGTGTTTTTACTTACGAACTGAGTTATCCATGCGAACGTATTCATTATGCAGTGTATATTATACTGTCTAAAGCACATTAGCGTACAATATAGAGAATGAAGTTAAATTGAAAAATAATCATAATATGGATATTTAAACACATTTTTGAAAATGGTGGCCGTTCATTTCGATACAAGCTTCAGTTCTTTTGTGCATATTATCGCACTATAGACTATTGCATCTAATCCCAATTACCGGTTTCGTCCTTCGTACTAGTAACTCATGTTGAAATATTCTGTACCTACTCTATAAAAGAGTACCTTACGTACTGTAAATTCAATCTTCACTTCTGCCCGACTCGCACAGATAAAATTACTCAGACATGCTATCTACTGTCCGTCCAAGTGGTTATGCCGCAGGTTCGTAGAAAGGGGGGAACTCACGTGACAGTTAATTACTTAACGAGGCCCTTTTATTTAAGTTATTTTAAACAGTTGTATAATATTACGTAAATGTCCAATTCCTAACAGAAATTAATGTTTTCAGAAAAGAGCAAAGACAGCCCAGCTTTTACAGAGGGGGGAGCAGAAGCAGGTGGGGGAAATCGGGATGCGACGTAGGCAAACGGACAGTGCCTGTGCGAAAATATGATTCAATATTGAAAGCTCTTTCGTCACTGGAAAACGCGAACATATTTCTGGAACGTACTATAGCCTACTCACTAAGTCAGTGCTGTTTACTATATGCGGCCTTGGTTCTGTGTGGAGGACAACAGTTGGAACTTCATTAGTAGAAGGGGTGGGAGTGAAGTACATTAAAAAACTCAGGTACAATAAAATTGAAGTAAAAATCAAATGATGTCTCTGTAGATGGTTTCAAATACACCTAGTAACAACCTTTATTCATTTTTTTAAGTATCAGACTTTATTGACCATTTAAGGGTAGACTGATGTGAAATTTCAATTTTCTAAACTATTCTAGGTAGGTCACAAAAATTTTATACAGTTGTCCTCCTGCATATAATTCGTTTCTGTACACACTTTCATATCGTTTGATGCAGAGATGTATGAATTATTATAACAATTTTGTAATTTTAAATTGTATAAATTTAGCTTTTCAAAAATTTCTGCTCCACCCACAAATTCAAACATTTTGGCAGAGGGCAACTTTAGACCATAAACAATTTTTTAAAGACTATTAAACTCTTACTACGTCATACTACTTTTGACCAATAAAACGGTACGAAAGGACGTATTTCAACCAATCATGGCTGCTTATCGCACAATTTTATCGCATCCCTAGCATTTGTTTCTTTGTTTGCCAACATTTGAAACTGCGCTGGTCTGGACGTCAAAAATATATATAACATTACAAACCACTCCAGTCGATGCACAGCAGTTTCAAATATGACTCCCATTGGCATTCAAGAACAAGAATTAATAAAAATCACTGATCTTACGTATGCATCTTCTGAAATCCGATTTACAAATAAATGAAGAGCACCATTCGGAAATCCTGAATAAGTTGAATACACCATGTAGGCCTAAATCAACGAGTTCCACTTGTATTACGCACACGTCCAATATAACATCAATTGAACCACCAACCACATTCAAATTTGAAAATTATACATTCAATAATTATTCCTTTTAAAATTATTCATGTTTATTTTTTATGTCATCGTCGTTAATTAAAACTTTTCTAACACTTGTGTATATTAGTTAGGTTATGTTATAGCTTCTGCTCTGAGAGGATAAAAAGAACTTCTGCTATATGATATTATGGATAGTCACGTATCAGAGATTGTTTAATATTAAGATTTATTGAATAGTAATCATTACAGTGTCTGTATAAAGACACTACTGCTATCTAGCATGCATCTAGCGTAATATTTGTAATGTTGAGATGGTACAATAATACATTTGAAGAGAGTTGTATTTTCGTAAGTCAATAAATATTTTATTGTATTGGAGTACTTCGTTACTTCTAATCTTTATATACTTTCTTCTAATCGTGTAATAGTCAATTAAATCCCACTCGAGTTTTGATTTTCTCTAGATAAATCAAAACGTCTAGTGAGATTACTGTTGATAAAAACAAAAAATCATCTTTTTTTTTTTTTACAAAAATGACAAAATCTCACATCAGTGTAGCCTTAATCATGATTTTTAGGACTGACATCATAGAAGCTATTTCATCAATAATAGCAGTTTTCTTAAGTTTTTCTGATGTCTGTATTTCAGGCTTTAAGAAACAAGTAAAACAAAAGTATTATTAAACAATACATTGAAGGACGATTAAAGACCCATAGTACTGATACAAAATATTATAATATATCATTTAGTACTTTATTTCCAAAAGAAACAAATACAGTTCTACACTTTCAACGTAACGCCCCATAAGTCAAGCGCATATCGCTCATGAAAATTACAAAAACCAGCTACCTTTCCTAAAGAAAATGTTGGAAATTATTTCTTCTTCTGAAATTTCTGCAATTTTTCTTCTTATTTCAGTTTTTCTGACGTATACGAGTTATTGCGATATACTTTACATTTTAAGTTCCCCCATAAACACAAATCGCATACTTTGAGATCTGGAAATCGCGCTGGCCATATTCCTTTACTCATGTCTCTATCTTAAAAGGATTCTACAATTAATGGTAATTAGATCAGCTGTATGTGCTGTAGTAGTCTGTAGTAACTAATAGAAGTAATATTGAATAGATACAAAATCTTTCAAGTCTGATTCTTCTGTGCTATTATTTGAAGGAGCATATTTACAATAGATATGCGTCCTTGAGTGTACGGCTGGAAGCACGCTGTTTTCTGATAGAGTCGGTATTCATAGCCCCTTACGCCATGCTAATTACAATTATAACAGTCTAATTCTTACCAGCACTTACCATATTCATTTCTTTTTTCGTTATTTAAATGTATCCTACAAACTCACCCCACATATCGGTAATGGATCCTGCCTCTCCTCCATATTCTCGAGGCAATAACTTCGGAGAAACGTATTTATGTAGTGAATCATATCCTTTTGCAATATTCTCACGATGAGTGATGAGCTAAACAAAGAGAAGTCACTTCCAATATTTTTCAGTGCTAAGGAGTGGGACAGCTATTTGAAATTAAATGGATAAACGAATAGTACCACTGCTTCCTTTATTTAATTTGAGAAATATTTCACACTATATTATAAGTCATATTAATAATGAACTATTCTCGCTGCTTGCTTTACATCACAAAGAAAGAATTTCTCATTATATTTTAAATCATATTAACAAAGGAATGCTTTCGCTGCTTGCTTGAGTAAAGGAACAATTTTCACTCTATTTGAGTTTTATTAATAAAGGAATATCACGGTTTAGTTTACAGCACATGCGAAGAATTTTTAATTATATTTTAAGTTATATTAACAAAGGAATAGAGTCACTGCTTGGTTCAGTTGAGAAACAATTTTCACTATAATTGAATTTCAATTAATAAAGAAATAATTCCACTGCTTAGTTCACATCACATGGGAAGTATTCATCACTACAGTTTAAGTTATAATAGAGGAATAGTATCATTGCTTGCTTCAGTCGTGAAGCATTTCTCATTGCATTTGAAGTTTTATTAATGAAGAAATAACTCCACTGAGTAGTTCAATTCACATGGGAAGTATTTCTCATTACAATTTAAGTTATAATAGAGGAATAGTTTCATTGCTTGCTTCAGTCGAGAAGCATTTCTCATTGCATTTGAAGTTTTATTAATGAAGAAATAACTCCACTGAGTACTTCAATTCACATGGGAAGTATTTCTCATTACAGTTTGTTATAATAGAGGAATAGTGTCATTGCTTGCTTCAGTCGAGAAGCACTTCTCATTGTATTTGAAGTTTTATTAATGAAGAAATAACTCCACTGCTTAGATCACTTTACATGGGTTAACACAGGAATTACATCATTGTTTAGTATATCTCACATGAGAATTATTTATCTTCATATTTTAAGTTACACTACTTGCTTTGCTTAATTTGAAAGTCATTACTCTTTCGGTTATATTAGTGAAGATAGTGTATAAATGCTTGTTTTACTCTACTTGGTAAACTATTCTCATTATTATTTAAGTTCTATTACCGGAATAGTATTACAGCTTGCTTTACTTCACTTGCAAAACAAATCTTATTATATTTACGTTTTATCACCGGAATGGATTACAGATTGCTTTCTTGGGAAACTTACCTCATTATATTGCAGTCATATTACCGGAATACTATTATAACTTGTTTTGTTTTACTTGGGAAAGAAATTTTAGTGGGTACAGGAATAGTACAACTGCTTGTTATACTTTGCTTAGGAACATTTGTCACTATATTTGAAGTTAGATTATTATTACACTTTTACTACGTCATACTACTTTTGACCAATAAAACGGTACGAAAGGACGTCTTCCAACCAATCATGGCTGCTTATCGCACAATTTTATCGCGTCTCTAGCATTTGTTTAATTTTATCGCGTCCCTAGCATTTGTTTGTTTTTATCACTACCCTAGCATTTGTTTCTTTGTTTGCCAACATTTAAAACTGCACTGGTCTAGACGTGAAAAAACAGAGAATTACAAACCACTCCATTCGATGCACAGCAGTTTCAAATATGACTCGCATTGGCATTCAAGAACAAGAATTAATAAAGATCACTGGTCATAGCTATGCATCTTCCCTGAAACCATATTCACAAATAAATGAAGAGCACCATTCGGAAATCCTGAATAAGTTGAGGGATACACCATGTACATCAACGAGTTCCACTTCTTCTACGCATACGTCCAATATAACATCAACTGAACCACCAACCACTAAAACATTCAAATTAAAAAATTGTACTTTCAATAATTGCTCCTTTTAAAATTATTCATGTTTATTTTTTATTTAATCGCCTTTAATTAAATCTTTTCTAGTTTATTTCATCATTCCTAATTAAAACTTTTGTAACACTTGTTTATATTATTTAGGTTATGTTTGTTATAGCTTCTGCTATATGATATTATGGATAGTCACGTATCAGAGATTGTTTAATATTAAGATTTATTGAAAATCATCCGTCAAGTGACGTTGATTACTGGGAACCGGATAATTGAAGTGGAATGCAAGGATTTTAATAAAAATGAAACAATCAACAAAGCCTTCTTGACTAGGCCTATAACTGTCCACAGAGTTCAATAAAGATTCCATAGTTGGCACAACTGATAACAAGAAAACAGCTAATCATACTACTACTACTACTGCTATCTAGCGTAATATTTGTAATGTTTAGATGGTACAATAATACATTTGAAAACAGTTGTTAATATTTTATTGTATTGGAGTACTTCGTTACTTCTAATCTTTATATACTTTCTTCTAATCGTGTGATAGTCAATTAAATCCCACTCGAGTTTTGATTTTCTCCAGATAAATCAAAACCTCTAGTGAGATTACTGTTGATAGTAATATATAATATTTTAGTTGGGAGACATTTACCACTATATTTAAGTAATTAAAAGAAAAGTATTATTACTGCGTGCTTTTCTTTACTCAGTAAAATCTCCCACTATATTTATGTCATAAAGAAAGATAATAAGTGCTGGTTTTAATTTACTAAGCAAACCTTTGTAATGAATAAAGCTGCTTGCTTTACCTTACTTCTGAATAATTTCTCGCTTTATTTTAGTTATATTAGGAAATGAACAGTATCACTGCTTGTTTTACTATACTTGAAAAACATTTCTAACAGTGCTTTAAATGTATTATATACTCGCATCTACAGTGTTAGTAAAGATACATCACTGCTTGTAGGTCATCCCATATTAT
Source organism: Periplaneta americana (assembly GCF_040183065.1). Classification (NCBI taxonomy): domain Eukaryota; kingdom Metazoa; phylum Arthropoda; class Insecta; order Blattodea; family Blattidae; genus Periplaneta; species Periplaneta americana. Next base: position 6,216,485 of record NC_091129.1, on the reverse strand, counting down.
TTGCAGATGACACAAGTATAGTAATTACAGCTAATAACTCCAACACATTCCAATCTTCAACAGAGGAAATTCTTTTCAAAATATGTGACTGGTTCTCAGTCCATTAATTAGTATTAAATTGTAACAAAACTAACATAGTTCAATTTAAATCCTGTCCAAATTCAGCTTTTAAAAATTCTGTCGCAATAATTAATAATAGATCGCTATTATAAACAACAACAAACAAATTTCTTGGCTTAAAAATCGATAATGTGTTAAATTGGAAAAATCATATTAAAGAAATTACCCCCAAACTAAATTCAGCTTGTTTTGCTATTAGATCTATGCAAAAGATAGTAAATATCAATACCTTAAAAACAATATACTTCGCATACTTCCACTCGGTAATGAGTTTTGGAATAATATTCTGGGGAAATTCCACAGATAGTAACAGTAAATTCCTATTACAAAAAAGAGTAATTAGAATAATGGTAGGTGTCAAATCTAGGGAATCGTGTAGGACTATTTAATAAAAAACTACAAATAATGCCCATGACTTGTCAGTATATCTTTTCATTAATAATCTTCCTCGTATGTAATCGTGAAAACTTTGTAACTAATTCAACAGTTCATAGCATAAATACACGTCAAAAAATGACTTTCATACTCCATCGGCAAGTCTATCGTGCTATCAAAAAGGAGTGCGTTATATGGCAGTAAAAATTTTTAATAGCCTCCCTATCGATATAAAAAATGAAACTCAAAACATAAGATTATTTAGGGCCAAATTAAAGAAGTATCTAATTCCTCACGCCTTCTATTGTGTAGGTGAATTCATGATATTCAATGACGCTTCATGAAATTGATACTAAAACTTTGTGTTGTACTAGTAGACTATATTGTAAATCTCGTCTGTATATATTTCATCTAGACTGTGACTATAAATTAAGAGTTTATAATAGTATTAAGTTTTTTGACTTGTTCCGTATTCTAGCTGTGAAGCAATGTATGAATACCATGGAATGTTAATAAATACAATACAATACAAAAAGAAGAAGAAAGAATAAGAAGAAGAAGAAGAGGAAGAAGGGATTAGTATTACTGCTTAGCTGGAAATGAATTTGTACTGATTTCAAATTATGTTAATAACATAATATTCCTTTATTTCATACGAAAAGGACATTATGTCCTGAACTTTCTTCCACAATTAATAAATAGCTTGCAATACTGACTTGTTGAATTCTTTTATTTCGAAAACCCTTCTCTCTCTATTTCTTGAGTTAGATATTTAGGTCAAAGAAAGCATTCAAAACTTCTTCTTTTTTATGTTGAAATTTTCTCACTCTATTCTGAGTTATACTAATAAAAATCACAAATAACACATTCAACATGTAGTAATTTGAGACCATTTTAGACCGTATTGCTTTGTAATATGTTAATCGTTTCCGGGTTTGTAACAGGAAGCAATGGCACGTTGTAATAATTTGCAATTTGAATTGACTGTTGTTGTTTTCCGAATATGAAAAACATAATATTTTGTCTGCAAGGATTTATTCTGGATCGTGACAGTTAATGGCTGTACTTACCCGATGTCTATGTTCTGGTCTTGCAAACTGAAGACTAAAATTGATCACTGTGTCCATAATTGGGGCCACATTCAGCAAATGAACCTGTTTTACTCTCACCTTATATCCTTTCTGAAATTACAACACAATTGAGGTTTGCATAAAATATTACAGGGTTATGTTGTGCAACTAATTAAGATAAATACTTGGTAATATATTTGTACATTCAACTTTAGATATGCACAGGTAATAGTTATTTATGGTACTTGTGAGGTAAGTGCATCTTTCCACTCGCGCAATAAAGATCACGCTCACAATTACCATACGTAATTTTATCCATGACCATAACGAAAAATTATGTTTTATAAAAGAAAATATGTTGAAAATAAGTCCTCATGTAATCACATACCATGGCATAGATTTTAGAATCAATACATGTACTGGGTAGGTTATGCTGTAGGAGGCCATGATTAGTGAAGAATGGTATCTAAGGCGTTGGATAAGTAACAAATTATAATTAATTATATAATTTTAATATATATTTTTTCACTTTAAACGTGTATTTTCGTCTTTTTGAAGCTTCAGGGATTATTTAGAAGTGTTCACGGGACTAATGTGATTAAAATAATTTCACATTTTACTTCTGTAAACTTAAGAGGAATATTAAAACTTAATTAATCATTATGTCTGTTTAGCTCAGTTGGCTAACGCGTCAGATCCTGTAAACTTCGCAGGTTCAAGTCTCCTCGCATCCCAAAAGGTAAATTATTACAAAATTTTAAAAATATGCATATTAGATATGGATGTAATGCACAAATTACGACGTAGCAGATAGAGAAAAGAGAAGGAGATTGAGTGTATGTATATTTAAGAAATGGTAATAAAGAAGTAGAAGTAGTGACATCTAGTCACAAATATATTAACTTCTTGAGTAATAGTTAAATGGAAAAGTATACGTGCGTGCCCGGGTACTAGGAAAATACTAATGAACTGTGAGATAAAGTTCAAACTGTGAGGTAAAGTCTTTATCTCACTAGTGAAATAAAGTAATGTTGAATAAAAGCCTACTTTACAAACGCAAAAGTATTTAGTAAAGGCATGTTTTTCGTTATGGTCATGGATAAATGTATTTTAATATCAACTACTGCATTTAAATTCCTTCTTTACATGTGTCATCGTCATATTTAACGTCTTCAGATAATTGGCAAGGCAAGGCCAACCCTATTACAGGCCAACTTGTCCTACAGGGTTGCGTGAGGTAAGGGCATTAATGGGAGTAGAAAAGTCAGTCCTATGTGCTAGCCACCTTTATCCCCAGGCAAAAGCTCGTGGTGCTCATTTCTGATAGAGGCTGAATATATCCCAGAGCTATAGTGCGGCTGGAAAAATCTAGGACCACATAGGAAATCGAACTCTAGACTCTACAGCTTTGTAGCGGTACGCCTTAACCGCGAGGCTCTAGCTCCTTACATAATTAAGTTTAGAATTAAGAGAAGGCATAGCTGAAATTACTAAATCTTACAGTTTTCAATCTATTTAGCTGACATTTTTATTACATGCTACTTTTATATGTCAGTTACATTGTGAAAAATCTCTTTTATCTAGCTTTGATGGTTTTGAGATAGTATAATTTTAATCAATTTCATTAATTAATAGTCTATATAAATGGTTCCACACGTCGAAAATTAAAGAAAATCACGTTGAAAAAAATTCGTGCCATTTATTTCATCTTAATAACGAAACGTGTCACATAATTTTATTCTGGTGTCTTTGGTCTTTGAGAAAAAAAAATGAAAACTGTACGACGACTTAGTAATTTCACCTATGCCTTCCCTTAAAGTTTCTAACTTCAAACATAGGATTATCAGAATTGTAATATTTAATACTAGCTGAAAGCACCCGGTGTTTCCCGGGTTGTCCTTTTTGCTTCTATTTATTTCAAATAATACTTGTTGTTAGACTTTTCGGAAATCTCAGAAACTCAACTACAGACAAGCAAAGCGAATTGTCTTTACTAAGATATCATCGTCCATAAAGTTGAAATCTTTACTTAGTGTCATTTACATGAATTAGTGAAATTTTTAGCCAAATGCCTGAAAGGATTAACTCAATTTAAAAGAACTGCAGATCAGGCAGCGAAGGAAAACATTTTATCACGTGCCACACGTTCAACTTTTTTTAAATTTGTATGTATATATTTATATATGTGTGTGTATTTATTTATTTTGGCGTAGTTAAGGCCGTCAGATCTTCTCTTCTACATCTATCATGGCAGATGTATATGACTTGGTGATGGAAACGAAGAAGAAATATCCGGCAGCTGGGATTGTCATCAGTGGAATCGTCAGACGGAGGGATGTGAACTGGAGAAAAGTGGGTCGTGTGAAAAAGCTTTCGAGTGGGTAGCGGAGTGTCTTGGTGCGCGTTTCGTCGATCCAAATTCCTGGATAGACGACAGATGCTTCGGAAGAGACGGAATCCACCTAAATCGGAGGGGGGCTGCAGACATGGGATCCCTCTTCGCGTGGGTAGTTACTACAACATGGCGCGGCGGGATCGAGGATCCATCAGCTGGCAGCGGCACCGAAGGACCATCAGCCGACGGCGGGGGCGTGGGACTACCGGCGGTCAGCGGGGGTGTGAGTCTACCAGCGGGTGGAGGGGTCGAGGGACTACCAGCGGGCGGTGCGGTCGAAGACCTATCCGCGGGCAGCGTAGACCTGCAGTGACGGCGAGGTGCCACGGGGATTCAGAATGTTCAAGTAAGGACAGGCCTACTAAGACTATTGCAGGTTAATTGCCGAAGTATTAGAAATAAACTTATTCCGTTTTGGAACTTGGTCGATGTTTATAATCCAGATGTAATAATTGGGACGGAATCATGGCTTAGGGAAGACATAAATGACTCGGAAATTTTTAGGTCGGATTATAGAGTCTTCAGAAAGGATAGAAGTGAAAAGGGAGGGAGAGTTTTCGTTTGTACTAAGATATAAATAAGTAGCAATCTTCTGTGGATACATGAGGAAGTTGAAATATTGAATGTTCAGATAAGAAATGAGCGGGAAACCTTAGATGTAATAGCATGTTACAGACCACCCAGTGAATTAAACAATTTAACTTTGCACAAACTAAATGACTATCTTAATACAGTATCAGAAGACCGAAACGTAGTAATTGCTGGGGATCTAAACCTCCCGAAAATTAACTGGAACGGGATTTCAGGTACAAATTCAGATGCACAGACCCTTGTTAATGAATTGATCTGGCGTAAAGATTTCACGCAGGTAGTAAATGGTCCGACGCGTGACAATGCCCTCTTAGATGTTTACCTACTAAGACCTGTCTCTCCCTTTGTCAACTCTGAAAGTCTTCATAAAATAAGTGATCACAATAGCGTCTTATTAGAAATCTTCTGGGAAAACACAGTAAATCCGAGGTCAAGTCCAGTGTCTGTCTGGAATTTTAACAAAACCGATGTTCATGAATTACAAACGTTTCTACGACAAAAGCATGATGACTTTCTAAGGACTGAAGGAAATATGGAAAATGTGTGGCATAAATTTAAGTGTATAATTTTCGAGGCATTAGTAAAATGTGTACCTTCTAAAATAATTAAGAAAAATCCGGACCCAGAATATTACACTAATTATATTCGCTACTTAAAGAAAAAGACAAGGCGCGCATTTAGCAAACGTAAACGGAGCCATGAGCATTGGGAAAAATATGTCGAATTAATTAAGAAACTTGAGTGTGAAAAAAGGTTAGCTGAGGAAAATTTTCTAAAAACTATTTTAAAAGAAGATGAAAGTAACAATTGGAGACAGTTTTATAATTATGTACGCAGGAGAAAAGGGAAAAATGAAGGAGTAGTGCTTTTACGAAATCAGAACGGAGAAAGTATAACTGATGACAAAGAAAAGGCCGACTTATTAAATTCCTATTTCATTTCGGTTTTCAATAATAATAATAATAATAATAATAATAATAATAATAATAATAATAATAATAATAATAATCCCGCTGATAGGAGTGGTTGTGTCACAGACCGTGAATGTGAACCAAATTCGACTTTCAAAATAACTTCCAAAGGGGTTAGAGAGAGAATAACGAAATTAAAAAATCGGAAGTCTCGAGGACCAGATAGTATTGCTACAGAGATTCTTAAATTAGGTTCCGAGGCCATAATTCCATACTTAATGCGTATATTTCATGTTTCCATAAACAATGCAGCTATTCCATGTGACTGGAAATCAGCTATAATGGTACCCATACATAAAGGTGGAAATAAATTAGAGATCGGAAACTACAGACCGATTAGCCTTACATCTGTCGTATGTAAAGTCATGGAGCATTTGATATCGGATTATATTCGTCATGTTCTAAATGCGAAAGACTGGTTTTACAACCGCCAGCATGGTTTTAGGGAAGGCTTCTCATGTGATAGTCAAATTACGTCGCTGGTTCAGGATCTAGCTGAAGAGGTAGATAGAGGCGGAAGAATCGATGCAGTTGTGATTGACTTTTCGAAAGCATTTGATTTGGTGCCACATGACATATTAATAGATAAGTTAAGTAGGCTAGGAATAGATAAAAGAGTGGTGCTATGGATCCAAGAATTCTTAAAAGGTAGAACCCAGAGAGTTAGACTAGGTCATGAAATATCGGAAATTGGAAATATAAGTTCAGGGGTGCCACAGGGCAGCGTTCTGGGTCCATTACTCTTTATAATATACGTAAATGACGTATGCCAGGATATTACATCAAATGTGAGGCTATTTGCAGAGGACTGCATTATCTATAGAAAGATTAGAAATAATTCAGATGTAGATGCTATTCAAACAGACTTGAATAACATTTACAACTGGGCGTTAAAGCATAGGATGAAAATAAATGGTTCTAAAAGTAAATCTATAACATTTTGTAAAACCCGAGAGGAAACTAGTGTTAATTACGAATTCAGTGGTGTTGTAATTCCGCAAGAACAATGTTGTAAATACCTAGGAGTGTATTTAAACTCCAAACTTTCTTGGGGAGAGCATGTTGATAATGTTACAGGCAAAGCATGCAGGGCACTTCACATTATTATGAGAATCTTGAGAAAGGCTAGCCCCAAATCGAGGGAAATAGCATATCTAACATTAGTGCGACCGTTAATGGAATACGGAACTACGTGTTGGGATCCCTATAGAATATATCAGATAAATTCTTTAGAAAAAATCCGGTATAGGGCAGCTAAATTTGTTAAAGGTAAAAGAGAAGATGGGAACGATACGATAAAAGAACTTAAATGGGAAACTTTGGAAAACAGACATAGGAAAACTAGAATAACATCATTGTATAGAGCACATCTAGGTCAGAAAGCATGGGTAGACATAACGGCTCGGTTAGAAAAGCCAACGTACTATGGTAGGAACGATCATGATTTCAAAATCAAATGTAGGAAACAGAAAACGGATGTAGGTAAATTCTCATTTTTAAATAGAACTATAAATGATTGGAATGACCTACCTGCAGCGGTCTTTGAGGGCTGTTTTTCCTTAAGGAGATTCAAGAATAATTTAAAAAGTTGTGTGTGTAAAGTGAAAATTAAAATTAAGGTGACATTCAACATTTAATTTTTTAAGGTGACATGTATTTATCTAGGCTGACGAGTGTACTTCCTTGGTTTGAATTGTAAATTATTTAAAACTAGCGTGTAAGAGGGCCTTAGACTAGAAATGTTTCGTTTAAATGTAGTTCTGTTTATAAGTATGCATAAGAATGCAATTATTTGACTTATTTGAACTGTTGTATCAGTGAAGCGAGGTGAGTCAGTGAAGTTATGGTTTTACAGTGCAGTGAACAGTTCCGATCAGTGATAATTTATAGCGTCAATGAAATGTGTTCTATAGTGTCAGTGAAATGTGTTACAGAGTGTCAGTGAAATGTGTGCTAAAGTGTCAGTGAAATGCGTCATAGTGCCACTACAGGGAATGAGATGAGAGTAAAGTGAAAGACTATTGAAACTTGTGTAGGACCTATACATAATTATGTAGGTTGTGTTGTAAAATTAGGTGCTTTATTTTATGTTTTATTATTATTGTGTTAAATTGTATTGTGTATTCTTATTGTATTGTGTATAAAATTGTATATGTGTTGTAAATTGTATTATGTATTGTAAATTTTATTGTGTATTGCTTATCATTTTAACTGTGTATTGTTAATATTGTATATACCACAGCCACCGGGTGCATGCCCACTTGCAGTGTAAATAAATACATACATACATCACCAGAAATACAAATAAAATAATAGAAAAATCAAACTATAAATAAAATAAAACCAAACGAAAATATATACAGGCTACAGCCACACAAACTTTAAATGAGTTAGCATTGCTTTGATTTTCATTCTCCATTCTCCTGGCGCTACAGTCCATGAAGGACCCTGGCCTCTCCTACAGATCTGGCCCAATCTTTCCTGTCCGCAGCACACCTCTAGCATTGCCTTGAAGTTCAGCGAAGTTCGGTCCCTATACGCCCACTTAACATTAACTCAATGTTCTACATATTATCTTATATTTTATCTCTGCCGGTCAGTGACTGTCAAATTTCAAATGGCGTATCTTAGTCGTGGGAGTCAGCGTGTTAAAATCATTGCAACCTTTCTGCCGTCAGGGTCATAATTTTACTTTTACTTCAACTTTTATTGCACCAGAATTTTTCAATGTACTGCACACCTACCCCTTCTACTAGCAAACTTCCGCCCGTCCTCCACACAGAACCAAGGCCACATATGCAATCAAAGTCGTCTTGAGGTCTTAGTAAACAGTACTCAGTGAGTATAGTACTGTACGATCCAGAAATATGATCGCATTTTCCGGTGAAGAGAGAGTATTCGTTTATTAAATCTTAAGCATTTTCGCACAGGTACTGTGGTTACGTCCAATGTCGGTTTCTCCCACCCGTTCCTGCTCGCCCCTATGTAAAGGCTAGTGGCTACGTAATATTACACAAAATTTTAAAATAACTTAAATAAAAATGCGTCGTTAAGTAACTGTCAAGTGATTTAGTCCCTTTCTACGACCCTGCGATATAACCACTAGCCGGACAATACAGTAGATAGCATGTCTGAGTAAATTTATCTGTGCGGATCGTTTAGAAGTGAAGATTGAATTTACAGTACGTTAGGTACTCTGTTATAGAGTAGGTACAGAATTACTTCAACATGCGCAGGATGACGGCTCCTCATGTCGCCTGATTTGAGTGCTTTGCATTATTTTTTTGGGGTTACTGTACGAAATGGAAATATAAAAATTGGACATTTATCTTTTGAAGAGGTGGAAAAATTCAAATACCTGGGAGCAACAGTAACTAATGTAAATGACACTCGGGAGGAAATTAAACATAGAATAAATATGGGACATGCGTGTTATTATTCGGTTGAGAAGCTTTTATCATCCAGTCTGCTGTCAAAAAATCTGAAAGTTAGAATTTATAAAACAGTTATATTACCGGTTGTTCTTTATGGTTGTGAAACTTGGACTCTCACTTTGTGAGAGCAACATAGGTTAAGGGTGTTTGAGAATAAGGTGCTTGGGAAAATATTTGGGGCTAAGAGGGATGAACTTACAGGAGAATGGAGAAAGTTACACAACACAGAACTGCACGCATTGTATTCTTCACCTGACATAATTAGGAACATTAAATGCAGACGTCTGAGATGGGCAGGACATGTAGCAGGTATGGGCGAATCCAGAAATGCATATAGAGTGTTAGTTGGGAGGTCGGAGGGAAATAGACCTTTGGGGAGGACGAGACGTAGATGGGAGGATAATATTAAAATGGATTTAAGGGAGGTGGGATATGATGATAGAGACTGGATTAATCTTGCTCAGGATAGGGACCAACGGCGGGCTTATGTGAGGGCGGCAATGAACCTGCGGGTTCCTTAAAAGCCAGTTAGTAAGTTACTGTAAAACACTTGTGTTTGCTGAACATCCTGCAATAGAAGAACTATAGAATTACATTTTGTTTAGTTGGTTATTTAACGACGCTGTGTAAACTACTAAGTAATTTAGTGTCGATGACATTGGTGATAGCGAGATGGTATTTGGCGAGATGAGACCGAGGATTTGCAATAGATTTCCTGGCATTCACCTCACGGAAAGTACCCAACCACATAATCAGCTCAAGCGGGGATCGAACCCGCGCCCGCGCGCAACTTCAGACCGACAGGCAAATGACTTTACTGACTGAGCCATGCCGGTGGCTGAATTACATTCAAGAAACAATACATTAAATAAATAAATAAATACATTCAATTTCAAAAGATAGCTTAAAAAGTCTTCGATAACAAGCACAAAAAACTGCAGCCGCTACCGAAATTGACGGCCACCATTTTCAAAAATTTGTTCAGTATCTATAGTTTGATTATTTTTAATTTACATGCACTCTCCATAGTGTATGCTAAAATGCTGTAGGCAGTGTACTATAGACTGCATATGAATATGTCCACCTGGATGGTTCAGTTAGTGAATAAAGACACTTATTATTAATACTTACTTACTGGCTTTTAAGGAACCCGGAGGTTCATTGCCGCCCTCACATAAGCCCGCCATTGGTCCCTATCTTGAGCAAGATTAATCCATTCTCTACCATCATATTCCACCTCCCTCAAATCAATTTTAATACGAGTATTATCTTGCCATCTGTGGTCGTGCCAGGAATCAGTCCCATTCCGAGGCTTATTTGAAGGATTCGTAACAAGCTGCTTTTACGGTGATGGGTTGTCTCCCCTTCGCCCAACCCCCAAGCTGGAGGACCACCCCTCATCGGTTGTCCGCGACTGCTTATTCAATATATTCGCAGCTACCCTCCTAAGTTGGAATTTTCAAGTTAAAGAAACGATAAAAAAAATCTGTTCCTCCTTTCACTCTTTGAGTCGCTTGAGAAACTTCTTGCCCCAGCAACTAAAACTTACCCTAGTACAAACCCTAGTAATGCCGCACTTCTATTATTGTGACGTTTTGTTAAGTGACCTAAGTTCTGAACTGTCAGTCAAGTTACAGCGAGCTCAGAATATGTGCGTCAGATACGTGTGCAACATCCGACGATATGATCACATATCACCGTCCTTCGCAAGTCTCTCGTGGCTCCGACTTAAAGAACGCAGAACTTTACACTCTTTGTCTTTACTCTTTCGAATTCTGCACACCTCAACACCAGATTACCTTTCGTCTCGTTTCTCTTATCTATACTCTAACCACGACGTAAATACCAGATCACTTATTTGTAGCACGCTAAATATACCTCTTCATAGAACATCTTGTTATTCCTCATCTTTTACAATATCCACCTCGCGTCAATGGAATTCCTTGTCACAAAGTATTAGGGGCTGCAAGACAACAAACACCTTTAAGAACAGCTTAAAAGATAACCTTATTAGCATTTCACTCCAATCATACTGATTTAAAATATTACTGACTACACTGTTGCTTTTTTTCTTTAGACATCATCCTGATTGTGCTGTATTTTCAAAATTGTCTCATAATAATCTCTTTCTATTAGCTAATATTATTTGAAATATATTAACATTCTATGCATTTTAGTTTAATTCTGCTACACAGTTTATTTCAGTGTTTAATTAATAGTTCATAGTATTTTGTTGTTTAATTCTTAAATAACTCTTGTATACATGTAACTCTCATCTAAATCAAATTGTTGAATTCTTTGTAAGTTCATGCATATGTATATACACTTTTTGCTGGTTGAGTGGAAGAGAAGGCCTTACGGCCTTAACTCTGCCAGCTAAAATAAATCATTATTATTATTATTATTATTATTATTATTATTATTATTATTATTATTATTATATCTGGAGGCCGTCTCGTCGATCCGCAACCTGAGGACGCGCCATGCCATGGTGACTTATTATTAATAGTGTACTGTATATCGATTAAATGAAAACCTAACAAAAATTATTAAATTCAAAATCGTAATAGTTCCTACTTCACGTAAATGGATCCACTTCCTTCTATACCTAGTAAACTGGTTTGTTTATATTTTACACTAGTATCAACAACAAATCCACATGTTTGAGATGGGCAGGGCATGTAGCACGTATGGGCGAATCCAGAAATGCATATAGAGTGTTAGTTGGGAGACCGAAGGGAAAAAGAACTTTGGGGAGGCCGAGACGTAGATGGGGGAATAATATTACAATGGATTTGAGGGAGGTGGGATGTGATGATAGAGAGTGGATTAATCTTGCTCAGGATAGGGACCTATGGCGGGCTTATGTGAGGGCGGCAATGAACCTGCGGGTTCCTAAGAAGCCATTTGTAAATATCAACAAATTCCGCTCATAGAAAGGAGTAACAATCAGTGTCTCTGGTTCTGAGCCTTGCATGTCCCGGTAGTAATGAAGGCCAGATAGTTAGGGCTTATGTTTGACACGAAAATGATAGTTACAATTTTTGGCTTGCTTTTATTGTAGGGTGTGTTCATGATTGGTAATGTTGTATCGAAAAGGAGGTGTGTTCTGAAATTCTATTGTGTTGAACATGTTTTGTGGTTGTTTTGTTTCGTCTATAAATTTCGTATTGTTCTAGAATATAGTCTCCCTTGTTTTTTGGTTGACTATGTAGTATTTTCATGTCAGTCTCTATGTTGCTGTAGTTGTGGTTGGTGTTAGTGGTGTATTCTGCTTACACTGACATACAGTAGAGAAATTAATGCACCAAAAATAATGTCGAATTTGACATTATAGCGCTTTCAGAATAAGAAGGCATATGGCCTACGCCAATCGAGTGCTAGCAGCAGTACGACGTTGTCAGAGTTGTCACACGGCGCACGAGACGTGGAAGACAGAGACAACAGATAAGACAGAAATATCAGTTGCAGCTCATTGCAGCAAGCGGGCGGGTCGAGATCTGTTCTTTCTATATGTGTGATATTTAAATATAATTACTCTAACTGAAGTAATATTCATCCCAATCTTTATTACTTCTTCGCTTCACAGATCAATAGATTTTGGAGGCACTAACTTTCGAAATAAAGTGACAGATATTTAGAAATTTACTATGCTAATGTCAGACAAAGAATGTCTTAATTAAACAAAAAAAAAAAAAATGTTGCATATTGTATTGCACTATCTGACATGTGGAAATACTCTCCTGAAAAAAAAACAGAGAGCGAGAAACTTTATCCTTATGTTCAGGCTTCCTTGTACAGAAATGTTGAATTTATTATTGTTTATTTCTCCAGAGGAGAGATGAGATAAAGTTTGTTTGTTGGAGTAGCCTAAGAATTTAGCGATAATAAAACGTAAACATATCTGTAGATACGTACCCGTAATTTAGTATTGATATTGAAGTTGAAAAGTATTTTATTTTTTCTTTGCTAAATTAAGCCTATATAATTTAATTTAATTCTCAAGCTTATACCTACCCAGGGGTCCAGGGTTCTATATTCTCGTTACGAATCTGGTTATAATGCAACGTAAGCATAATATGTGATCATATATAATTCAGTATTCATACTGAAACTGTAGATTATTTTATTTTTTCAGTTAAACTAAGTCTATCTAATTTAATTTTATTCTCTAACTTTTACGTACCTAGAGGTCCAGGGTTCTATAGTCTGGCTAAGAATCCGGCTATAAGAATATAAGCATATCTGTAGGCCTAATTCAGTACTCATATTGAAATTGAAGATTACTTTCTTTTACTTTGTTAAATCAAGCCTATCTAAAATTTCATTTAATCCTCAAGCTTATACCTGCCTAGAGGTCCAGGGTTCTATGTTCTATCACTCTGGCCTGCGCAGTATAAGTCTACGAGTGAAGGTAGTTATATATAAGTGAATATGAAAACCGTAACCCAATAATATCGTTAATATATTGAAGGTAAATTTGTATATTAGAAAAAGGTATATGTATGTATTTATTTACACTGCAAGTGGGCAAGCACCCGGTGGCAGTGGTATATACAATATTAACAATACACAATAAAATGATAACCAATACACAATAAAATTTACAATACACAATACAATTTTACAACACATATACAATTTTACACACAATACAATAATAATACACAATACAATTTAACACAATAATAATAAAACATAAAATAAAATACCTAATTTTACAATACAACCTACATAATTATGTATAGGTCCTACATAAGTTTCAATAGTCTTTCACTTTACTCTCATCTCATTCCCTGTAGTGGCACTATGACGCATTTCACTGACACTTTAGCACACATTTCACTGACACTCTGTAACTCATTTCACTGACACTATAGAACACATTTCATTGACGCTATAAATTATCACTGATCGGAACTGTTCACTGTACTGTAAAACCATAACTTCACTGACTCACCTCGCTTCACTGATACAACAGTTCAAATAAGTCAAATAATTCACCCTTATGCATACTTATAAACAGAACGACATTTAAACGAAACATTTCTAGTCTAAGGCCCTCTTACACGCTAGTTTTAAATAATTTACAATTCAAACCAAGGAAGTACACTCGTCAGCCTAGATAAATACATGTCACCTTAAAAAAAATTAAATGTTGAATGTCACCTTAATTTTAATTTTCACTTTATATACAACTTTTTAAATTATTCTTGAATCTCCTTAAGGAAGGACAGCCCTCAAAGACCGCTGCAGGTAGGTCATTCCAAACATTTATAGTTCTATTTAAAAATGAGAATTTACCTACATCCGTTTTGTGTTTTGTACATTTGATTTTAAAATCATGATCGTTCCTACCATAGTACGTTGGCTTTTCTAATCGAGCCGTTATGTCTACCCATGCTTTCTGACCTAGATGTGCTCTATACAATGATGTTATTCTAGTTTTCCTACGTCTGTTTTCCAAAGTTTCCCATTTAAGTTCTTTTTTCGTATCGTTTCCATCTTCTCTTTTACCTTTAACAAATTTCGCTGCCCTATACTGGATTCTTTCTAAGGAATTTATCTGATATATTCTATAGGGATCCCAACATGTAGTTCCGTATTCCATTAACGGTCGCACTAACGTTAGATATGCTATTTCCCTCGATTTGGGGCTAGCCTTTCTCAAGATTCTCATAATAAAGTGAAGTGCCCTCCATATAATGTAATATATCATATACAACGCAAGGTTTTTAAAATAGAAACTGAGTTTTGGAATTATAAAATCTCCTCGCTCCTAGCATTCTTGTATTTATTTTTATTTTTAGTGGGTTATTTTACGAAGCTGTATCAACATCTTAGGTTATTTAGCGTCTGAATGAGATGAAGGTGATAATGCCGGTGAAATGAGTCCGGGATCGAGCACCGAAAGTTACCCAGCATTTGCTCATATTGGGTTGAGGGAAAACTCCGGAAAAACCTCAATCAGGTGACTTGCCCCGACCGGAAATCGAACCCGGGCCACCTGGTTTCGCGACCAGACGCGCTAACCGTTACTCCACAGTTGTGGACCGCGTGTATTTATTTTAAAAGTAAAATGTAATTAAATTGCTTCATCTTATAAAGTTTTTAATGCTCTTAGGCAAGAATGTTGTTAATACTCTTCGTATAACTCATCGAAAAAGGGGCAGGAGTGTTTATGTTTACAATATCAACCAAATATCTCATACGTTTAAGCAGTATTTCGTCTTGTGCCATGTATAATATTCCAATGAAAAGTGAAAATCGTATCCGTAGTTATTCTCAGCTTTCTTCTTGCTTTCCACGTTCTATAATGTCACTGCTAACACATACTATTAATATATTCTATTGAAAATATCGTACGATGGAGTAATACACGATTCTGAAAATCGTCCAAATAATTAACACGTTTTGCGTTATTTTCCAGGAGAGGTGAATACAGGTACAATATACCACCTATTTGAATTATCTCTTTGCCCTGGCCGAGAATACGAGATAAAGTATGCACTTCTAAACCACAAGCATCTGCAGTAAGATTCTTTATTTCTGAAAAACCGACACTTACTGCATCATAAGCTAGTCCTTCAGAAAAATTATATTCCAGAAAATAAAATATTCCTCGCCTGTGAGTGTAGTAACGGTACTGTACTTTTGCGTATAACAGATGAAATACCAGAGCCACTTGCAATCCCTTCAAGAGACATTGTTATGGTAAGTTACACATCATGCAAGAGAAAACAGTCCACATCTGAATTTGAAAACAAACAGAATCTATCTTCGTTTACAGAGACGGAATTCAGAGCAAAATATGTTCTATGCTGCAGGTTGGATATCTCTGTTTAGTCTTAAAGCGATAACACGCGAACCAGTTTACATACAATTGCCATTCTTGTACTGTTGAGTTTAGAATTCGTAGCTCTATCGAATGGCACAGCTTAAAATTCATTCCTAGCCATAAATATTGTGCGCGCAAGAAAAAAATTAATACGCGACGCTTCAGCGAGACTTCTCGACGATTTAACTAGGCAACACCGCTTCACTGTTACTGGCTAGTCGAGCTAGACCGGCCTGAACTAGCTCCGCCTTATATGCCTTCTTATTCTGAAAGAGCTTTAGTACTTACTGGCTTTTAAGGAACCCGGAGGTTCATTGCCGCCCTCACATAAGCCCGCCATTGGTCCTTATCCTGAGCAAGATTAATCCATTCTCTACCATAATATTCCACCTCCCTCAAATCCTTTTAATATTATCTTCCCATTTACGTCTCGGCCTCCCTAGAGGTCTTTTCCCCTCCGCCTCGCAACTAACACTCTATATGCATTTCTGGATTCGCCCATACATGCTACATGCCCTGCCCATCTCAAACGTCTGGATTTAATGTGCCTAATTATGTCAGGTGAACAATACAATGCGTGCAGTTCTGTGTTGTGTAACTTTCTCCATTCTCCTGTAACTTCATCCCTCTCAGCCCCAAATATTTTCCTAAGCACCTTATTCTCAAACACCCTTAACCTATGTTCCTCTCTCAAAGTGAGAGTCCAAGTTTCACAACCATAAAGAACAACCGGTAATATAACTGTTTTATAAATTCTAACTTTCAGATTTTTTGACAGCAGACTGGATGATAAAAGCTTCTCAACCGAATAATAACAGGCATTTCCGACATTTATTCTGTGTTTAATTTCCTCCCGATTATCATTTATATTTGTTACTGTTGCTCCAAGATATTTGAACTTCTCCACCTCTTCAAAAGATAAATTTACAATTTTTATATTTCCATTTCGTACAATATTCCCGTCACGAGTCATAATCATATACTTTTCGGGATTTTCGGGATTTACTTCCAAACCTATCTCTTTACTTGCTTCCTGTAAAATTCCGGTGTTTTCCTTAATCGTTTGTGGATTTTCTCCTAACATATTCACGTCATCCGCATAGACAAGTAGCTGATGTAACCCGTTCAATTCCAAGCCCTCTCTGTTATCTTGGACTTTAGAAATTGACTTTGAAGTTTAACTGACGTTTTCTTTAACCCTTCCTTTGACTTCTCATACATAAGCCAAAGAGGCCCGCTGACAAAAAGGTGGGTAACTCCTGGTCTATATTATAGCTGGTAGTAATGCGTTCATGTTTGCTTTTCAGTATTTCTGTTTTGCTACTCGGAATTTATGTGTTTCGGAAGAATGATTTTCGACATGAGTTTTTCCAGAACTTCAAAATAGGAATAACAGTGTTTAGGAAAAATGGATTCGGAAAAATGTGTGCGAATCCTTCGGGTGGTTAAAATGTATGTAAACTTACCAATGCGGAGAGTCTCAACTTCCTTAATAATGGAATAGTTATTTTAGAGGCATGTGCTGCCGAACCCCCTTGGAGATCCAATATATAGATATCCGCATAGTAGAAATCCTCGGCGAGTCTTATATCCTGGATGACTGAAGCCAGCTTCAGTAATTCAAGTGGATCAAAATCATTGACGGGCATTGGAGGATTTAGTGCACCAATTATATTGATTCTACAGAAATCTTCTGTATGATACGGAATTTGAATGAAGAATCTGGAATAAATAGTGAGGTACATATCATTAAATGGTTTACATCAGAGTTTATAAAACTCTCAAGAAAAATGTACAAGTTTTGATGTTTACTTGTAAACTTCAATATAATTGTGTGCGAGATCGTGCGTATTTGCTTGTTTTCCGCACAGAACCAATACACGGTAAGTGTGAAATACCACATTCAGTATTCCCAACGTAACACACATAACAATTTCCCTCTTCTTACCGCTTAAGCGCGACATTCATTTTACTGCTTTAGGCTTTTAACATATTAATTTTAGAGACGTTTAACATAGTATTAATTATAAATTGGAATCTTACCACTGCAATTTCACCTAAATTGTAATGTTAATTATTGTTTTTAAATATTTGCAAAAATTAAGTAAAGTCTACTACTCCACGAAACTTATTGCATTCCTGATACAAGTAACATTAAGGAAGCCGTGAAAAAATCAACGACATTCCAGATGCTGATGTTATTACTGCAATATGTTATACAAATAATATTGTTAAAATATTAAAATGAAAAATAAATCATTGCATAACCTTACCGTATGTTTTAAGTTCGCATTTATAGACTGGGGGAAAAAAGACAGACGTATATCACGGCCTGCTGGAGTATAGTAAACACAGAAAACATTTTACAGCAACAACGCTGAAGAAAGATATTTTGGTGTTCCGATGTTGGCGTCATTAAACAGACACCAACATAGAGATATCATTGCAACTAATTAGAAATTCCTCTTTCAGGTATGTAATAAACGATCTTCGCACAAAATAATGTACGATTCACGAGCGGTATGTCTGTTTTCATGTTCTCCGAAATTAAAAAAGCTCAACTACGTTTCGCTTTTTCAATCTTTTCCTCGATCATGAAAACGTCAACATACCGCTCTTGTAACGTATATTACTATTATGTAGTAGTACAGGGACATCATTTTATTTTTACTAACTTTTTTAATATTAACCTGGCTATACCTTTCTATTAACAATTGAAACAGGAAACACCGTTTGCCTCCCCTTCCACGACTGGAGTTCGATGATACCGGCTTAAAATACAAATCACTTTACTAGGTATAGGAGAGAAGAAAAGTAGTTCATCCATTTATGTAAACTAGGAAATACCTCAATTTTGAGTTTGATAATTTTCATTAGGTTTTTGTTTAATCAAAATACAGTACTGTATTAACAATTAGTGTTTTTACTCAAGAATTGAGTTATCCATTCGGACGTATTCATTATGCCGTGTATATTGTACTGTTACAGCACATTAGCGTACAATATAGAGAATGAAGTTAAATTGAAAAGTAATCATAATATGGATATTTAAACACATTTTTGAAAACGGTGGCCGTTCATTTCGATACAGGCTTCAGTTCTTTTGTGAATATTATCACACTATAGACTATTGTACCTAATTCCAATTACCAGTTTCGTCCTTCGTACGAGTAACTCATGTTGAAATAATTCTGTACCTACTCTATAAAAGAGTACCTTACGTACTGTAAATTCAATCTTCACTTCTGCCCGATCCAAAAAGATAAAATTACTCAGAAATGCTATCTACTGTCCGTTCAAGTGGTTTTGTCGCAGGTTCGTAGAAAGGGGGGGGATCACGTGACAGTTAATTACTTCACGAGGCCCTTTTATTTAAGTTATTTTAAACACTTGTATAATATTACGTAAACGTCCAATTCCTAACAGAAATTAATGTTTTCAGAAAAGAGCTAAGATAGCCCAGCTACTAGACTTAACAAAGGGGCGAACAGAAGCAGGTGGGGAAAACCGGGATGCGACGTAGGCAAACGGACGACAGTACCTGTGCGAAAATATGATTCAATATTGAAAGCTCTTTCGTCACTGGAAAACGCTAACATATTTCTGGAACGTACTATACTCGCTAACTCAGTACTGCTTACGCGCCCTCGGCTCTGTGTCGTGAACGGTTGGAAGTTTACTAGTAGAAGGGGTGGGAGTGAAGTACATTAAAAAACTCAGGTACAATAAAAATTGAAGTAAAAATAAAATGATGTCCCTGTACTTCCATAATTTTTTTTCATGAATTTTTAACCATTAATGTGTTTTGTTACATTTGGAACCAGAACTGAAAACTGTCCTCCTGTAGCACTTTACAACGAAGAACATCCCGAAGCAGGCGATGTTAAATATTTAGGTATGCATTTAGATCGCTAATTAACATGGCGTAAACATATTGAAACTAAAGAATTAAATTTTAAAACAAAAAAAATCTATTGGTTATTGGGACCTAAATCAAAACTGTCATTAGAAAATAAACTTCTTGTTTATAAAGTCATACTGAAACCAATCTGGACATACGGCATCCAACTGTGAGGACTGCTAGCAACTCAAACACTGAAATACTGCAGAGGTATCAGTCAAAACTTTACGTTCCATTGTCACTGCACCATGGTATGTCCGTAATGATGTCATTCATCATGATCTTAACATTTCAACTGTAAAAGAAGAAAGCTCTAAGTTCAGCAAAAACTACCTGCACCGAATAAATCAACATCCCAATCATCAGGCATTAAATTTGCTGGATAATAGTCAAACAATAAGAAGACTTAAAAGGACCAATGCTCTTGACCTTCCATTCATTTTTACTACAGCTATTTGAAACATTGTTATTTTTCTTTTGGAGTGTTGTCATGGGATAACATCTCCACTCATGTCATATTCTTTTATAATATTTACTTATTGTGTATTGTAGACAGATTGTAAATGTGGCAAGTGTTAAAAAAAATGTGTTTTAAAATTTAGTTTCATAAAAACATTGTTCAATTTCTCATTGCTCAATCTATTGACTTAATTTTATAAATTATGTATGAGGGAATTACAATGCGTTAATTAATTGCAGGCTACATAATTTTAAGTTCATTTATAGAAAATAGCCGTTGTATTATTGCTTACATCACAGTAAGTGAGAAAATATGTCCATGCTTCCGAGATGCAACAGTTTGAGACGAATGGCAGCGAACACAATTTTCCATTCACTTTTGAAATTCCCTTTATCAACCGGTACCAATGATATTTCTCAAAGAAAGGAGAAGGGTAGTGAATCAATAGGTTAATTTAACTCCAAAAGTACTAAAAATTATTAGAGTTACTAGGAATTAGATATGTTTGTCATAATAGAATAGTTAAATTAGCTAGAATTACAAAGGAAAATACACGCTAAACTATAATTATATGAATGTAATTAAATTATTATAAAAAAACAAAGAAGAAATCGGGTAAAGTACATGCTAAACTATAGGCTAATTATATAAAAATAATTAATTTATTATTAAAAAACAAAGAATAAATCGGGTAACATAGGGTATTTGAACTTGAAATTTTATAATGACTATTCCACTCTTACTAAGTCATACTACTTTTGACCAATAAAACGGTACGAAAGGACGTATTTCAACCAATCATGGCTGCTTATCGCACAATTTTATCGCGTCCCTAGCATTTATTTAATCTTATCGCGTCCCTAGCATTTGTTTCTCTGTTTGCCAACATTTGAAATATATAAAATTACAAACCACTCCAGTCGATGCACAGCAGTTTCAAATATGACTCGCATTGGCATTCAAGAACAAGAATTAATAAAAATCACTGATCATACCTATGCATCTTCTGAAATCCGATTTACAAATAAATGAAGAGCACCATTCGGAAATCCTGAATAAGTTGAATACACCATGTAGGCCTAAATCAACGAGTTCCACTTCTATTACGCACACGTCCAATATAACATCAACTGAACCACCAACCACATTCAAATTTGAAAATTGTACATTCAATAATTATTCCTTTTAAAATTATTCATTCGGAAATCCTGAATAAGTTGAATACACCATGTAGGCCTAACAACGAGCTCCACTTCTATTGCGCACACGTCCAATATAACATCAATTGAACTACCTACCACATTCAAATTTGAAAATTGTACATTCAATAATTATTCCTTTTAAAATTATTCATATTTATTTTTTATGTCATCGTCGTTAATTAAAACTTTTCTAACACTTGTATATATTAGTTAGGTTATGTTATAGCTTCTGCTATATGATATTATGGATAGTCACGTATCAGAGATTGTTTAATATTAAGATTTATTGAAAATCATCTGTCAAGTGACGTTGATTACAGAGATCCGGATAATTGAAGTGGAATGTTGCATTTTAATAAAAATGAAATTGAATCAACAAAGCCTTCTTGACTAGTAACATTGCCATCGTGTATAATAGATCGAGAACTTCTCGACGAGAAGGCATTGCTCACTACTGCCATCTAGCATGCATCTAGCGTAATATTTGTAATGTTGAGATGGTACAATAATACATTTGAAAACAGTTGTATTTTCGTAAGTCAATTAATATTTTATTGTATTGGAGTACTTCGTTACTTCTAATCTTTATATACTTTCTTCTAATCGTGTAATAGTCAATTAAATCCCACTCGCGTTTTGATTTTCTCTAGATAAATCAAAACGTCTAGTGAGATTACTTTTGATAAACTGAAAGAAGGTATAGCCAAAATGAAAGATTTATACACTGTTCAGAACTTGTTTATTGTGCGTCTTTTGTTAATTTAAGAACTATCGTCCTCCGTTTCTTTTAATTCGACAAGTCTTTCATCCTTTTTTCATTTATCCATGTATTATACTGTGCTTAGATAAATGAAAAAAGAATGAAAGACTTGGAGAATTAAAAGAACCAGAGAGCAATACCACAATCAACTATATACAGTCGCGAAGCTTGAGGTGTTTTTTTGCAAATCTCGTGATAAAGCGCTCCAAGCGGTTAGCAACTAGAAACAATAGACTGTCCATGGTCGACTTTGGACTGTGTCGTATTTCTGTCGAGTGCTAGCTCGTTACGTATTTCACATTGATGCTTGTGAAATGTTCGTTATTGGTTTTAATGAAAATGTTAATGGCTAAAATATAATAATTGGAATAATAATATGGTGCAAGGAGGAGACGTTTGTAGTGATATAAATTGTAGCAACAGTAAGACAAAGAGGCCAGAGTTATCCTTTTTCCGATTTCCGAAAGATTCAGAAAGGTTCCTCGTTTTCCACAAGAATGCTGTACAGAAACAAAACTGTTAATTTGAAGTTCTTTGTGACTGTTAGAATACATTATATCTTGAATTTCACAATGAAATGTTTCAGTCTAACCGAAAGGACATTAGATACCGGTTAAAGTTCTGTCACTTAGGCTGCTAAATTTCCAGAGAAATAAAGGTTAGGTCTACTTTTTTTTCAGAGGATATATTTTTAATTGTAGCTATTAATTTTGTTATTATTTTTATGTGTTATTTTACTAAAGACGTAGAAAAAAATTAAGTTTATTTTAATGAAATTTATTGATCACGTTTTATTTTCAATTCTGGTGGGACTACCCTAGTTACAAAATTCGATCACTGTTAATCTTCTGGTCTTTTAATCTCTTCATACAGGAAATAACATATGCAGGAGAGCGCATGGTTTTTAAACTGGCGTTATAACGGTAATATTATCTATCTACTTCGTTCCAATAGATGAGGCAATAGTAAGCACATTCCTTTCACGGTTGATCTCCTGGTTGGAGAGAAGTAATAATCAGTTGCTGTTTTTCCTCCTATTCAAGCGTTAGTGTTTTTGTGAATGCCGATGTAGTTTATTACAATAACCTTAAATTAGGGACTAGGATCTTTTGTAAAAGTGATATACAGTTTTTAAGTTATATTAGAGAATTAATTTTTTTACTTTTTTATATCCTAATTATAATGTAGTCTAATTATTCAATTCTGAGTCCTATAGTGAAATAATTTTAAGAGAGCTGTGTTTGTTATAGAAGTGATATACAGTAACATTTTTAAGTTGTGATAGTGAATAACTTTTTTATACATTTATTTTGTTTTGTGATTATACTGAAAATGGAAATATTTATTATTTCGTTCTGTAATTGCTGAAAATGGGAAAGTGGGAGAAGTATACCAAATCGTTTAATAGGCAGTGGTTAAATGGCACTTCATTCTCAAACTGGCTTCAGGATGTGAAAGACGACAGCAATGAAGCAGATTGTAAAGTTTATGAAGTTCAAATTAGTGCTCATAAAGGAGACTTGAAAAAAAAAACATTCCGATTCAATTAAACATATATATTCCGCGAAATATCAATTTGCCATTTATTTTAAGCTACTTTTTCTGAATTTTGGCTACTTTTCCAGCGAGCTTTCGCTACTTTTAGTTATACCAATCTGGCAACCATGTATACAGATATCTGATTTTGATATCTCGATCAATAAATGGACTGCAACAGGAACTTTACTGCTTGCAGAATTAATACAGAGAAGACCAAGACAATTACTTTTGTGCGAGATCGTGCGTATTTGCTTGTTTTCCGCACAGAACCAGTACGCGGTAAGTGTGAAATACCACATTCAGTATTCCCAACGTAACACACATAACAATTTCCCTCTTCTTACCGCTTAAGCGCAACATTCATTTTACTGCTTTAGGCTTTTAACATATTATTTTTAGAGACGTTTAACATAGTAATAATTATAAATTGGAAACTTACCACTGCAATTTCACCTAAATTGCAATGTTAATAGTTGTTTTTAAATATTTGCAAAAATTAAGTAAAGTCTACTACTCCACGAAACTTATTGCATTCCTGATACAAGTAACATTAAGGAAGCCGTGAAAAAATCAACAAGATTCCAGATGCCGATGTTATTACTGCAATATGTTATATAAATAATATTGTTAAAATATTAAAATGAAAAATAAATCATTACATAACCTTACCGTTTGTTTTAAGTTCGCATTTATAGACTGGGGGAAAAAAAGGCAGACGTATATCACGGCCTGCTGGAGTATAGTAAACACAGAAAACATTTTACAGCAACAATGTTGAAGAAATATATTTTGGTATTCCGAAGTTGACGTCATTAAACAGAAACCAACATGGAGATTTCATTGCAACTAATTAGAAATTCGTCTTTCAGGTATGTAATAAACGATCTTCGCACAAAATAATGTACGATACACGAGCGGTATGTTTGTTTTCATGTTCTCGGAAATTAAAAAAGCTCAACTACGTTTCGCTTTTTCAATCTTTTCCTCGACCATGAAAACGTCAACGTACCGCTCTTGTAACGTATATTACTATTAAAAACGGATCTGTATATAGCAGGGATGAGACATGGACTTACGACGGGCACATACTGGAAAATGTGAAACATTTCATATATTTAGGGGTTACTTTATCAATGAACAGGAGATGGACTAAGCATTTTGACATAACGAAACGCAAGTGCGGGATAAAGAGTGCGGAGGTATTGAAATTGATCACTAGTGGCCATATTCATAGACATTCTTAGCGCGGGCTTCACGGTGGATGTTCAGCGAACTAACGTTTTTCGTATTCATAAACCAGTGTTAGCGATGTGATGTGATATGAATCCTGTACAAGTAATCAGTCGATAGCCGGGGCTAGTTTAGCACGCTCGTAGCGTGGGCTAGCGAAATGTCTATGAATAGCACCTTAACCCTTTCTAACCCAAATTAAATTTACAAGTAATCCATGTTGAAACAAATAGCTGTATTAGGACCAATTCAGTGACCAAGTTACGGGAGTGGCAAGATTTGAAACAAAACTATAATGATGAAAATGTATTGAAATAGAAGTTATCCAGCAAAATTTACCTCCATATGTAACACACAAGTATATAAATGCTATAAAGTTAATTATTGTCATATGGTATCTATAGGTAAGAAAGGGTTAAAGTGCCAGATATTCCTGCAGTAACATTGGAGCTAGTATTATCTTTTTGTACGTTTTGTCATTGAAAGAGTAGGAATTGGTAAAAACCTTTCCTATGAAAGTTGTTTGTTTTGAAGAGCTCTATCAAATGGTACCTTATTTGACCCGGACTCCCATTTGAAATTTTAAAGTGATACGCCGCTGACCCTACTTCCTGTTAGACCTGATTAATGAAACCAAGCTCAAGTGAAAGTTCACATGTGGTTTAGTAATACATATTTTTGTCTCGAAAATTTTAATGCACTAGATTCCGAAATAAATTACTTACGTGTGGTCTGAATCACCTATTGCATTTTCGTACGTTTTCTCATTGAAAGAATAGGAATTAATAAAAACGTTTCCTATGAAAGTTGTTTGTTTTGAAGAGCTCTATCAAATGGTACCTGATTTGACCCGGACTCCCATTTGAAATTGTAAAGTGATACGCCGCTGACCCTACTTCCTGTTAGACCTGATTAATGAAACCAAGCTCAAGTGAAAGTTCACATGTGGTTTAGTAATACATATTTTTGTCTCGAAAATTTTAATGTACTAGATTCCGAAATAAATGACTTAAGTTTGGTCCGAATCACCCATTGCATTTTCGTACGTTTTCTCATTGAAAGAATAGGAATTAATAAAAACGTTTCCTATGAAAGTTGTTTGTTTTGAAGAGCTCTATCAAATGATACCTGATTTGACCCGGACTCCCATTTGAAATTTTAAAGTGATACGCCGCTGACCCTACTTCCTGTTAGACCTGATTAATGAAACCAAGCTCAAGTGAAAGTTCACATGTGGTTTAGTAATACATATTTTTGTCTCGAAAATTTTAATGTACTAGATTCCGAAATAAATGACTTAAGTTTGGTCCGAATCACCCATTGCATTTTCGTACGTTTTCTCATTGAAAGAATATGAATTAATAAAAACGTTTCCTATGAAAGTTTTTTGTTTTGAAGAGCTCTATCAAATGGTACCCTATTTGACCCATACTCCCATTTGAAATTTTAAAGTGATACGCCACTGACCCTACTTCCTTTTAGAGCTGGATGATGAAATCAAGCTCAAGTGAAAGTTCACATGTGGTTTAGTAATAAATATTTTTTTTTCTCGAAAGTTTTAATGCACTAGTTTCCGAAATAAATGACTGTTTCGGGTGGTCTGGATCACCCTGTATATTCCAAATCATATTTGTCATCTGCAAAGAATAGCATAATTATATTGCTAAAATTTACTAACAGACGCATTCCTTCACAATTTTTGTTTCCATTTCTGTAAAGTCTGTCTTAAATATTCCTATAAACAACACATCGGATAAGCAAGACACAACATAGACCAACTAACACTAGGTAAAGTGTAAATTATAATACAACTAATAAAATAATGAAAAATAACAGACACGAACTTACATTACTTGAGGGATCTTTCGCACTAATTTCCTTGTTGTATACGAAAGACCACTAATTTTGGCTCGAAAATCTTAATGCACTACTTTCCGAATTAAATGACAGTTACGGGTATTCTGAATCACCCTTTATAGAGAATTATTCCATTAAAAATTAGATTTTGAAAAATTGTAACATAGACCGATATTCGGCCCAACGCTTCATTTACAAAACTGATTAATATTAATACATAATAATTTCAAGGGAAAAATTGTTCCGGGGCCGGGTATCGATCCCGGGACCTCTGGTTGAACTTACCAGCGCTCTACCAGCTGAGCTACCCAGGAACTCCACCCGACATCGTCTCAACTTTTCCCTTTATATCCACACAACTCGCGTGGGCTGACGAAACGCCAGAGACCCACATCGAGTGCACACAATCTCTGTGTGACTTGGAATTGTGGTTTTCTGTTAACGTACGCAGTGACGTATATATTATACAAATCTGGTCTTTCAGGTAAAGTTCCCTGTAAAGCAGAGGTCCCGGGATCGATACCCGGCCCCGGAACAATTTTGCCCTTGAAATTATTCAAATCTGCTTTACAGGGAGCTTTACCTGAAAGACTAGATTTGAAGAAAACATAAGTATATTAAATGCTTTGATATTATTTTCTGTTGTACTCACACTTTTTCTGCTATCTTCTTGAACCAAGCAGCAAATGGGTCTCTGTTACCGAACACTTCCGGTATCTTCCCTCTAATAGAGAAATACATATCCAGAGAAGATTTTGTTACTTCCATCCTTCCTTTGCATTGAATGAACATACGTAGCAAACGTTTCTCGTCTGAAAAAAAAAAAAAAAAAAAAACATATTTACTGATGTAAACAAATTCATCACAACGTAATAGGTTCTAAATTTAACAAAATTACATACATTTAATGTAATTTTTATTTTTTCAAATAAATACCTAAGCGGCGAACTAGAACTTTCCTATAGGCCTTACTAACTATTCGAATGTATGTAATTCCAAAAGCCAAATTTTCGCAATGCTGATTTATCCGAATATAGTGCTTCCCGAAACAAATTATTTTCCTAATTGTTTCTCAGAGATGTAACGGATTTAGTACTCAAACCTCTGTCCACAAAAGTGTAGCTTCCAAGATCGTGGGTGGATGCCCACAGGGACATGTATCATCCATTTTATTCAGGCATTCACTAGATTTTTTTACTGTTGCTCCAAGATATTTCAACTTTTCCACCTTTTCAAGGGATAAATTTCCGGTTTTTATATTTCCATTTTGTAATACTTTTCTATGTTCTGGTCACGAGACATAATCATATACTTTGTCTTTTCGGGATTTACTTCCAAACCTATGTCCTTACTTGCCTCCAGTACAATTCCCGTGTTTTCCCTAATCGTTTGTGGATTTTCTCCTTACATATTCACGTCATCCGCATAGACAAGCAGCTGATGTAACCCGTTCAATTCCAAACCTCCTCTGTTATCCTGGACTTACATAAAGGCATATTCTAGAGCAAAGTTAAAAAGTGAAGGTCATAGTGCATCTCCTTGCTTCAGCCCTGGTATGTTAATTGATGCCCATAGGAACAAGCGCGCTCTTTAGAGCTCAGGAGAGCCTGAGCGCTTTACAGCGGAAAGGAAAGAGACAGACGAAAGAGGTGGTATATTAGGCTTGGTCGAGCTATATTCAGGGATGGTCAGCACTGATTCAATAGATAAAGAGAAGAGAACTTATTAAAACTGTATCCATGGTAATTTTTAGATTTGCCTGAGAAGTATAAGTGCATTATAAGAATGTAAGTTTTAATTTTAATGCTCATTTTTCACAAGTTTGATTTTTTTTATTCAAAAGAAATATTTTCTCAACCTTTCGCATAGAAAAGTGAAATTTTCAGATATTGGCCTATTTATTTTCGTAGTAGCCTTACAGAATGTTTTCGTAAATCTAATATACCGTAGGTATATACGTATTACTGAAGATAGTGTATTGAAAATTTTGAAAATATTCGCATGGAAATTGTTTGTAAGGAAATGAATTAACAAAGCAACTACTGTTACATCATAAGCAATAGATACGTGCCCATGTGTTGTAAAAATGTCAGCTCTATAGCTTCAGCAGATGTCGAGAAAATAATTTAATATTCTGATGATAGGAAGTTGCTCACAAATATCACCTTAAAAGCATAATGCGATAAGAGTTTTGTTATGTAATATTAGTTACACTTAAAACAGATACAGAACCTAGGTAACTTTGCTTTGTAATGTATTATTGTTTTGATTAGTTTATTGATTACTTTTTTAAGACTAAAGATATCATCAATATTAATTCCAACTTATCATGTCATACTCAATCTCTTTCTTTAGAATACCACTTTCATTATGAATGATGTGTTTCATCCACTTAATACAGTATAATATTATACTACTATGGAATTTAAGTGAATATTCCTTCTTAACTCTCTATTATGTTATTAAGATTAAAACACAAGTGCAATATTAAGAAATCAGTGTTGGTACTTTTGTTTTACAGACAATATAGATAATATTAAACAGAAAGGAGCCATATAAAAATAACGACATAATATTTCACGTTCCGTTTGAAGTTTGTGCACCACTGTTTTCTTATTCCAACAGGTTGCTTATTCATATACACAACCCTTCCTCTTTCCATACTTTGCGCTTGCTGCCCGCGCACGACGTCAAGGTCAGAAAAATGCGCTTGCTTTGACATCACTGCTTCAGCTCGCAGTGAATTGGAAAAGCATCAGATAGAAACTGACCTATACGGACTCTGCTGTATGTTTCACTGAGACACATTTTAATTAATCGAACTAGTTTCTTGGGAATACCAAATTCAATAAGAATATTATATAAAACTTCTCTCTTAACCGAGTCATACGCCTTTTTGAAATCCATGAATAACTGATGTACTGTAGCCTTATACTCCCAATTTTCTCAAATATCTGTCGAATAAAAAAAATCTGATGAACAGTCGATATATTACGACTAAAACCGCCCTTCATTGCTACTAATTGTAATAAAATATGTAAGTGTTATACTTGAGAAGGTCTATGTTGGCAGAGCTACCTGATATCTTGGGAAGGGTCAGGGAGGGTGAGTTGAACTAATCCTATGACACAAACACTTGTATAACAGCACTTCCTCTTTCTTTCGTCCCTCTCCCTCATCAGCACATCTGGAAAGGTTGTCAGTGGTGGATGTTATACCAACTATGCGTTAGCGACATTTTTCAGTGTAATTTGAGAAGGTGCCTATAATCATTTTATAATTATTAAAATGTTAGAAGTGTTGTGCTTTATATTAGGCCTACTTGTCCTAGTGTTCGTGATTCTTGGTTTAGGAATAAGAGGAAAGAAACTGCAGTCTGACGCCAGGGATATAGTGTGCAATGTACATAAGTTTTTCGCAGAGGAGTATGATGCCTTGAAAGTCGGAAATCCTACAATAAGCGTAGTCGAAGTAGCGAAGCGAACTGCTGCTGCATGTGGAGTATCTGAACGCACTGTTTACCGTATTCTAATTGAAAAGAGAGAAGCAGATGAATCAGAATGAAAAGTGTCAACTCCGGGCAAAATGTGGCCGCAAAGAACTCCCACGAAAACCAATACAGACTCGTTCACTGCGGCCGCCATCAAGAGGCAGATTTACTCCTTGTATAAAGCTGATTTCATTCCGAGTGTGGAAGATATTCGTGATGCTCTCGATAAGTCTGGGTTATTTTCTGGCAGCAAATGGTCGGTATGGGAATTACAAAAAAACTTAATTTCCGTTACGCTAAGAATAACTTCGGATGGAAGCTTCTGCTAGAGAAACCCAACATAGTTGCTAAGCGATTCCATTTCATAAGGAGGATGCGCGACTTAAGAATAACCGGCCGCCCTATCGTTTACCTAGCCGAAACATGGATAAACATTAATTACACGAAGAGCAAAATTTGGGGTATGTGACGATAGTGAACGTGCCCTTAGGAAAAGGGGGACTATTTATTATTGTGCGTGCTGGATCTTCCTCTGAATTTATACCAGGAGCCTATCACAGTTTTAAGTCAAAATCTACCAACGATCCCTATGAGGAAATGAACGCCGTTAATTCCAAACATTGGTTCGAAAACAACCTCCTTGCGAACATTCCACAAAACAGCATTATAGTAATGGACAACGCCTCTTACCATTCTGTACAGTTAAATAAAGCTCCCACTTCTGCATCTTCTAAATCAGACATGCAGTCTTGGTTACGTCAGAACAACATAGAGTATGACCCAAAGGCGACAAAAATCGTACTGTACGATATAATAAAATTAAATGGTAAGGTACGAACTGGATACCTTAGCTCAAAGTGAACCATACCGGCATACCGTAGTACGACTGCCATCATACCACTGCAACTTTAGTGTCATTGAGTTCATCTGGGCACAAGTGAAAAATGATGCCGCTAAACACAATGTATCTTTCAAATCCAGTGAAGTTCTAAAATTAGTTAAGAAGCGTTGTCCAAGATCACGCCAGAGAATTGGAAAAATGCGTGTGAACATGTTAAAAGGGACGAGAATTTTTATTGGGAAAGGGATGGAATGATTGACAAGGCGGTGGATCGTTTCGTAATAAGTTTGGACTCTGATAGTGACAACATGAAAGTAGAAGAATCCGCCACAGCATATACAGATAATTTCATGGAGGGTTTCTGTCTCTTGCCACCATCCCCCCCGCAGAAGACCGGTCAGCCACGGAGTGAGTGAGAGGTAAGAACTATATCTTTCTCTGTCTAAATTTCTCTGCCAACTAAAGAATTCTATACTATAAACAGTTATTACATCAGGTTTGAATTAAATACTAACGGTCTTATTAATAAAAACTCTATATACAGACGTTTAACTGTCTTATACTTATACAATGAGTAGCTCGTTTATAAGTCGTGTGTAAATTCCTTACTAATAATCACTACATACGTCGTGTATAACAGTATAACTGTTACACGGCTACGTCATAGTTACGTCATTACTTCGATACGAATGGTAATAGAATATCTGAGGTTCTCTACTGCAACCGGTAGAGCGCTCTAGTGTGCCGTGTTAATCGATAGTACAACTGGCTCTGATCGATTACTACACTATATTTTGGTCACAGAGTACAAGCTGCAGCAATAATATTCTACTTATTCTGTGCTCTTTGGTTTGTTCTTCTTTGGTTACTAGGCAACCATCATCATAAAATGACAGTCGATACGAACAGCTGTTAAAGGGGCGGCCATTTTTTCTCTATATACAACGCTTAAACAAGGGGTTTCGTGTATATAACTACTGCAAAGCAATTCCCATTGTATAGTTACAGACTGTTTATACATCCGTCGCTTATGCATGGTTTATTAGTAACGTTTTCTGTCTCAACGATGCATAAGTCTCGTATAAAAACTATACACGGTTTATTAGTAAGACTGTAAATCTATAATTGTGTTTCAGTCATTGTTTATGATTGACTCAATTTTCTGTTATTCTTTATGTTACAAGAAAACTTCATATTTGCAAACAATTTCGTATCAAATACTTGATACATTCCGTCTTTTACATCAAAACTTGACACATTCATATTTCACTGTGTTATTATGTTAAAGCATATGAGGAAGTTATGAACTTATTTTCCTCAACGTGATCTTATTAACTAATTTGTTCGTTTTGATGGTAAACAATTCAAGAATTGTAGTTCGGTGAAAGTATTTTAAGATTTTTCTTGATGACAGATGTACTTATGAACTTTTGGGACTCACCGCGTCAATTATGAAAATTATGTACGATTAATAGCACAGCTCTGTTCTTTAATAATAATAATAATAATAGTAATAATAATAATAATAATGATAATAATAATAATAATAATAATAATAATAATAATAATAATAGGCTTAATCATAATAAAGGAGAAGATGATAGTGATGATGATTGTGATTAAGTATGAATCTAAACTGAAAAGTTTTTCTTACATACTAGAAGCTAAACTAAAATTGAAACCTACCGTCAAAGAAGGGAAGATGAGGCTGCATTCTCAACCATTCTCTGAGCTTCTTTATGCTTTCCTTCAAGGACTCCTCATTTATCTCGTACTCTGAGTACATTATTTCCAGTAATTTTGAGGGTATCAAATCGACAACCATGGCGAATTTTTAAGTATTGCTCCTGAAATCTATGAAAGGAAGTACAGAATGAATCATTATGACAGTATATTTGCATATACAGCGCGTTTAAAAAATCACGCATGTTTTTTGCTACAGCTAAATGGAAATGTTTTTCGAAAAACGCTCAGACACGTCAAACAGTACATTTTAAAACATACTTTTTCACAAAAAACGAACCATTCTTGATATCATTGTTGTACGACTTATGTCTTCATCGGAAACATTTTTAAATGGACCTTGTATTTTTCTGCATACCATCTGAAAGATTTTATTATTCTGCATGATTACACAAGCTTTCAATTGTTTTATACAATATACATTGCTATGGTAACAAAGTAAATAGCTAAGAAAAATTTGCTACAGAAGCAAATGTTCTGTATTAATTAAATGTTCAAAATGTTGCCCATTTACGATCTGACAACGTGAAAGACGCAGAACAAATTCCTGCTTAATATTTTAAATGACTGCTGGTGGTAATTTTCTACACTCTACTCCACTCCACTCCAATACTCTCCACTTCACTCCATTCCGCTACACTCCACTCCAATACACTCCACTTCACTCACTCCACTCTACTCCAATACACTTCACTTCACTTCTCTCAACTTCACTCCACTCCACTTCACCGCACTCCAATACACTCCACTTCGCTACACTCCACTTCACTCCACTCCAATACTCTCCACTTCACTCCACTCCAATACTCTCCACTTCACTGCACTCCAATACTCTCCACTTCACTCCACTCCAATACTCTCCACTTCACTCCACTTCACTGCACTCCAATACTCTCCACTTCACTCCACTTAACTGCACTCCAATACTCTCCACTTCACTCCACTTCACTCCACTCCAATACTCTCCACTTCACTGCACTCCAATACTCTCCACTTCATTCCACGCCAATACTCTCCACTTCACCCCACTTCACTGCACTCCAATACTCTCCACTTCACTCCACCCCAATACTCTCCATTTCACTCCACTCCAATACTCACCACTTCACTCCACTCCAATACTCTCCACTTCACTCCACTCCACTACACTCCACTTCACTGCACTTCAATACTCTCCACTTCACTCCACCCCAATACTCTCCACTTCACTCCACTCCAATACTCTCCACTCCAATACTCTCCTCTTCACTCCACTCCAATACTCTCCACTTCACTCCACTCCAATACTCTCCACTTCACTCCACTCCACTACTCTCCACTTCACTCCACTCCAATACTCTCCACTTCACTCCACTCCAATACTCTCCACTTCACTCCACTCCACTACTCACCACTTCACTCCACTCCACTACTCTCCACTTCACTCCACTCCACTACTCTCCACTCCAATACTCTCCACTTCACTCCACTCCACTCCAATACTCTCCACTTCACTCCACTCCAATACTCTCCACTTCACTCCACTCCAATACTGTCCACTTCACTCCCCTCCAATACTCTCCACTTCACTCCACTCCACTACTCTCCACTTCACTCTACTCCAATACTCTCCACTTCACTCCACTCCAATACTCTCCACTTCACTCCACTCCAATACTCTCCACTTCACTCCACTCCAATACTCTCCACTTCACTCCACTCCACTACTCTCCACTTCACTCCACTCCAATACACTCCACTTCACTCAACTCCAATACTCTCCACTTCACTCCAATACTCTCCACTTCACTCCAATACTCTCCACTTCACTCCACTACACTACACTCCACTTCACTGCACTTCAATACTCTCCACTTCACTCCAATACTCTCCACTTCACTCCACTCCAGTACTCTCCACTTCACTCCACTCCAATACTGTCCACTTCACTCCCCTCCAATACTCTCCACTTCACTCCACTCCACTACTCTCCACTTCACTCTACTCCAATACACTCCACTTCACTCAACTCCAATACTCTCCACTTCACTCCAATACTCTCCACTTCACTCCAATACTCTCCACTTCACTCCACTACACTACACTCCACTTCATTGCACTTCAATACTCTCCCCTTCACTCCAATACTCTCCACTTCACTCCACTCCAATACTCTCCACTTCACTCCACTCCAATACTGTCCACTTCACTCCCCTCCAATACTCTCCACTTCACTCCACTCCACTACTCTCCACTTCACTCTACTCCAATACTCTCCACTTCACTACACTCCAATACTCTCCACTTCACTCAACACTCCAATACTCTCCACTTCACTCCACTCCACTACTCTCCACTTCACTCCACTCCAATACACTCCACTTCACTCAACTCCAATACTCTCCACTTCACTCCAATACTCTCCACTTCACTCCAATACTCTCCACTTCACTCCAATACTCTCCACTTCACTCCACTACACTACACTCCACTTCACTGCACTTCAATACTCTCCACTTCACTCCAATACTCTCCACTTCACTCCACTCCAGTACTCTCCACTTCACTCCACTACTCTCCACTTCACTCCACTCCAATACTCTCCACTTCACTCCACTCCAATACTGTCCACTTCACTCCACTCCAATACACACTTCACAAAAACTAACCATTCTCGATATCATTGTTTTGCGACTTCTGACGTCATCGGAAACATTTTTAAATTGACCCTGAATTTTTCTGTATACCATCTGAAAGATTTTATTATTCTGCAAATTTAACAAGATTTTAGTCTATACTTATTTTATGAAATGTTAAGTATAGACTCAAATCTTGTGAAGAAACTTGTAGTACAAACATTTTTGGGGTCACTACCAAAAACAGAACTATCACGACATCCATCAAACTTAATCATGATTGCTACTACCAGAACGACCAAAAGCAAACTTTTTTCATAAAATGTCATAATGGTTAAAGTGCAATAATTATGACGTTTTTATAGTGAATGTGTATGTTTAGTCGATAATCCGAACACTGGTTGCAACCAATAAGGCATCACTCTTGAGGAAGTACGCTATAAGATAATGGGGTATGGTGGCCAATAATAGTGTATATAGAAGTTATTTCAGTTTACTGTTCAACATTTATGATTTCCTTGATGAAATACTTATATTTTATTTTTTAAGTAAAGCTTCTTTAGACAAAATTCTGTGATGAATGGTTTAAGAGGGCATTGCATACGTTGCTATGATATCGCATAAATAAAATTATTGATGTTTTTTAGGTATTTCAAAAATTTACACAAATTAATGTCTTTAAATAAAGAGAGTGGAGTTACTTCTATAAGTTCGTCTTCTATGTAGGCCTAATTTTGTGATGCTATAGAGTCGAAACCATAACAAATCACATAGAAAGATGCTCAAGGCAATGTGCAGATCCAGAAACAAAATTGTCTTCCTCACAGTTCCATCTCAAATCTACAATGGACTGTTTTCGTGGTAGACTAGGATACTGTTTGGTTGTGAATGGTTCTCATTTTCGGATCTGTATCAAGTTTGGTTAGTCACAGTGTTATGTTCAGGTTTATAGTTTACTCAACATGATTTTATATACTTATATGCGTAAAATTTGAAGTCCACGAAACAAGCTTAATAAATACTTAAGAGACAACGAGAGATTGGGTCAAGTTTCTACGGATTCGTACGTAAAATTTAATGAAAATTTGGAATATGTAAATTTTAATTTATTTATTTAGTTAGTTAACCTGGTAGAGATATAGCCATCAGGCCTTCTCTTCCCCTCTACCAGGGGATTACAACTACAATATTAAGAATACAATTACAATTATAATTATAATTAATATTAAATTTGTAGATACAATAAAAATCAAAGTACTAAAAGATTAACTGATTAATAAAAGCTAGACAGTTTATTGTGAAAGTTAAGAAGAGAGATGCATTTCTTTTATTGATTAAGTACAAATTAAACCTACTCTACGCAGTAAGAAAATGCTTAATAAGCTTGCTTTTGAACGCTACTAAATTCCGACAGTCTCTGATGTCACTGGGTAGGGTATTCCACAAGCGCGAGAGCGAGATTGTGTATGATGATGAATACGATGATGTCTTATGTGTTGGTATGGCTAGTATGCGGCTATTTTGCGTGCGTGTGAAGAGATTATGATATGATGACAGGCAACTGAAACGGGAGGCAAGGTAGGTAGGTGTAGAGGTGTGAAGGACTTGGAAAAGGAGAACAAGAGAATGAAAATTTCTACGTTCGTTAAGCCGTAGCCAGTTTAGAGTTTGGAAGGACGGGGTAATGTGGTCAGCGCGACGGACATCGCAGACGAAGCGAACACAGGAATTATGAACACGTTGTAATTTTTGCGACTGGTTGACATTGAGGTCAGTCAGTAGAAAATCACAATAATCGAAGTGGGGCATTACTAGTGTTTCCACTAGTATAGGGTACCAAGTAAAAAAAATTAGTATTACAGTATATTAAAATATTTTTTCAACTCGATCAAAACTCGATTAATCTATTACTACCTCTCATTGCAGAAACAATACCCATATTGCTACATATGTATTGTAATGATTAATATTATTTAATTTTCTTCTCCATTGTATTTATATTATCTAACTTCATCTTTGTTTTTCTAATTTTTTTCTACTTGCTTAACTGTTTATTCATTTTGTTTATTTTGTTATACTTTATATGACGAATATGATTTGTTTCTGCCAAACAAGAAGTTAATGAAACTATTGCCAAAGGGAAAGTAATATATCTGCAATGCTTGGGAAAATTGACATGTCAGTTTCCAAATAATAATTTAATGTAAAATTTCAATAAAACAATTAAATATTAATAAATCAAAATCTAAAAAAATTAAATTTTAATAAACTTAAAATGATAGTTACGATAAAACCAACATCACACAAAAATAACAAAAATTATAAAAATATATTAGACAAATCTTTTTTGATAATTTATTGACAACTTACACTTCTTTATGTCGATTTGATTTTTTTCTCTATGAATTATTGTAATGGGAGGAATACCTATGTATTTTTTTTTTCCAAGCGAACACATGTTCCGTAAGTTGTCAATAAATTATCAAAAAAGGTTTGTGGAAACTGACTTGTGTCACTTTTCCCGACCACAGGCCTATATACTTACTCACAAATGGCTTTTAGAGAACCGCCCTCACATAACCCCGCCATCGGTTCCCTATCCTGAGCAAGATTAATCCAGTCTCTATCATCATATCCCACCTCTCTCAAATCCATTTTAATATTATCCTCCTATCTACGTCTCGGCCTCTCCAAAGGTCTTTTTCCCTCCGGCTCCCCAACTAACACTCTATATGCATTTCTTGATTCGCCATACGTGCTACATGCCCTGCCCATTTAAAACGTCTGGATTTAATTATGTTAGGTGAAGAATACAATGCGTGCAGTTTTGCGTTGTGTAACTTTCTCCATTGTAATATATATATATATATATATATATATATATATATATATATATATATATAATTTTAGTAGGTTATTTTACGATGTTTTATCAACATCTTAGGTTATTTAGTATCTGAATGAGATGAAGGTGATAATTATACACTGGATGCGGGATGACTTATCGTTGAATGTAGGTGCACATTTACTATATGTTAAATTTTTTTCATTCATACCATTGGCTCAACAGGTTTAAAGCATAAACAGACGACGTCAACATGCTACTGTATCTCCGTACAGTCAGAAGGAAAAGAAAAATAACGTATTGTAGTATATACCTTGCAAGGTTCAGTCCTCGTCATCATTGATGCAATTACCAGAGTTGCAGTAAACGACGATATGAGGTGTATAGTTCCAAAACCCGACATTTGCTTTCTAAGTGGTTTAGAGAAAAAGCCAAAAAACTGTCTGCAGTATTTCCAGTGTTAAGATGTGCAGGAAATTTTTATAATAGTCTTTAATAGTAAAGCTGAGGATAAAATTACATATTTGAACTAAAAGTATGTATTTTTGTAAGAGTTACTAGATTATTAAATTTGGACATGTCGTGTTTTGGAACTAACTATTGCATATGTCGGATTTTGGAACTAACATTAAAATATATACGGTATCGAATTATGGAACTAACAATACAATTTATGTCGGATTTTGGACATTCTAATAACATTATTTCCCATAAATAATCCACATTTTATACTACAAAGCTATTTTTTTAAATTGGTTTATTTTACGACGCTGTATCAACATCTCAGGTCATTTAGCGTCTGAATGATATGAAGATGATAATGCCGGTGAAGTGAATCCGGGGTCCAACACCGAAAGTTACCCAGCATTTGCTCGTATTGGGTTGAGAGAAAACTCCGGAAAAAAACCTCAACCAGGTAACTTGCCCCGACCGGGATTCGAACCCGGGCCACCTGGTTTCGCAGCCAGACGCGCTGACCGTTACTCCACAGGTGTGGACTTTTATAGGTAGGTAGTGGATGCGGGATGAGTTATCGTTGAATTTAGGTGCACATTTACTACATGTTACATTTTTTTTTCATTCAGACCATTGGCTGAACAGGTTTTAAACGTAAACAGACGACGTCAACATGCTACTGTATCTCCGTACAGTCGGAAGGAAAAGAAAAATAACGTACTGTAGTACATACCTTGCAAGTTCAGTCCTCGTCATCATTGATGCAAATACCAGCGTTGCAGTAAACGACGATATATTCTCGTAAGTTGTCGAAGCTGAATCGTCTTCGCCTATCGCTTAAACAGTTTTTGTATCGAGAGAATTTCTGAAGAAAACCTC
This sequence comes from Periplaneta americana, assembly GCF_040183065.1. Lineage (NCBI taxonomy): Eukaryota > Metazoa > Arthropoda > Insecta > Blattodea > Blattidae > Periplaneta > Periplaneta americana. The sequence goes on along the minus strand of NC_091129.1, from coordinate 6,176,873 downwards.
TAAAAAGGGGATCACTCAATTTCTTTAGAGGAATATTTGTACTGAGCATCATGTTGCACGTGTCGTTTAGACCCGCACAGCTAAATGATGATGATGACGATGATGATGATGATGATGTAGATGGTTCCTCAGATTTCATTTCAACGCATTTCCTGTGCGATGTACTGTTGCAATGTTTCTCTATAGCCTGAGTTGTTCTGGTTTTTATTTCAATTTTACATACATTACACACGATATTGTCTTCGTTAATACATAAAATGTGACTCTAATACTTCTTAATTGCATTTCGTATCTCTGAGCGAATTTAACGTTTTGCATTCTACATTATGAATGGATCAGCACTACACTATTCAACTCGTACTAAATACTTGAGCAGGATAACACAACTGGAGACATTGCGTTGTAATGTGGACCGGGGTTCCTTCGTTTTGTACGCAGCTGTACTCGCCAGGTACACAAAAGACGGACGGCGCGGCACGTGCCATATACTCCGATACGAAACAACTTCACTTTTCCTTAAGTCATCCCGCATACACTATCTGGTGATAATGCCGGTGAAATGAGTCTGGGATCCTACACCGAATGTTACTCAGCAATTGCTCATATTGAGTTGAAGGAAAACCCCGGAAAAAGCCTCCACCAGGTAATTTGTCCCGACCGGGATTCGAACCCGACCACCTAGTTTTGCGTCTAGAAACGCTAACCGTTGCTCCACAGGTGTGGACATATATATATTTTGAAAAATTCTGTGGCTACACTGTTTTTTTTTTCTTTGGTGCAATTCAGTTTGTGTTGTGGTATTCTAGTCATATTTCACTTCCTTATTGAAAAGATTGCAATCACTATATTTACAGCGGGCTGTTACGTAATGAATGACGCAAAGCACATAAACTGTGAAAAACTACTTTGTAATTAGAGCCTTGAAAAATAATAGCAGTGGCAATTGCGTGTGAGAGTCCCTTTCTGCTGTAAGACTTTATTCGTTGAATTTAAAGCAAACTAGTGGCTTGTCCAGCAAATGCTGCAAACTAAGTTCATTAGACGTTCAAATGAAAATTTTTCAGATTTATTTTCAATGAAGAATACCAGACATTCTGAAAGTTATTTGCTTCCACAATAATGAAACATACTCCCTCTGAATGGATTTTTTTATGCCAAATACTTTTTCTTGAATCTATACACCTTCAGTTTTTTAGTTTGAACGCGAAAACGCAAGTAACAATGTCAGGACGATCAGTCGGTTTTTCATGTGGGAGTAAAGCAATAGCTATTTCAAGTCATTGTGCATTGTAGGTGAAAGTTAAAAAAAATTATCAGGTTTGCTATGCTTTCGAACAATAGACATAGCATCTTGGTATAGCTGCTGCATGTTTCGTAAACTACCTTGAAATGTAGAGGGTAAAATCATTTTATCCTGCTAAGAGATCTTGCTGAAATGATCGGGAGTCTACAAAATCTTGTAAGCCTCATATTTTATCAGTAAGTAATATTTTTTGGTCTTTCCTTAGGAACTCTAATTTTTGCGCTTTTTCGAGCCAATACTGAAGAGAATCACGAATATAAATCGACACCACACCGCCATTAAATATATGAAAAAGACACAACCCCACTTGATTAATAACTACAAAAATATTTGATTTCTAATAATAATATTATTATCTTACGTAAGTTTTATAGTTTTCAGTAACATATACTTTATATCCGTCACTCAGTAAATTATATTATATAACACCAAAACGTTTCACTTTCATATGATCAATATAGCATTAATATGTATAATTAATGAAAAACAGTCACAGCATGGAATTAACTATAATAATATTTCATTTCTAATGGTAATAATGTCATCAATCCACGTCTAGTTTTGTAGTTTTTAATATCCAATACACAGCTGTACTCAGAAAATTACACAGCACAGAATCAGACCTGTAAATTAATTGTAGTAAGTCTTGGAATTTTTAATAACCAATTTAATTTGAGATCCATTATGTCAGCATTCTTGCAGATCATGGCCTTCGTGTAATATTGTTTAATGTAGCGTGTGTTTTGTTTTGTTCTGAAATGCAATTAGTGACGACAGATGGATTTTAGAAAATAGGAAAATTATGTTGAAAAATTGACATTTCGCTGAAAACTACTATTTTTCTGAAAAACTTTGGGTTCCAAGCTTCAAAATGACGGGTCATTCATTAAAATCCGTTCAGCCGTTATCCCGTAATTTCTATTACCAGTTAAAATTATGTATATAGATTATCTGGATGTTTGAAATCACATATCTGTAATTTACATAATGCCTGTATCACTTTTTATTTAGTTTTATATTTTTCCAGCGTAATTACATATTTTGTCAGTTTTCATTTGATAAACCTTGAAGGCATAATTTGTTAATCAAAGCGTACTGTTTTCGTTTATGTTCATTTCACACTTGCATAACATTTGCTTCCTTCATGTATTGTATTGCTTCATTGAAACATTTCGTGGATTATATACAGGGACATCATTTTATTTTTACTAACATTTCTGATATTAACCTGGCTATACCTTTGGATCAAAGTTTGCTACCCCCGTCCACGACTGGAGTTCGATGCGTAATATACAAACAAATTACTTCATTAGGTATAGGAGGGAAGAAAAGTAGTTCATCCATTTACGTAAACTAGGAAATATCGCGATTTTGAGTTTGATAATTTTCATTAGGTCTTTGTTTAATCAAAATACAGTACAGTATTAACAATGAGTGTTTTTACTCACGAAGTGAGCTGTCCATGTGGACGTATTCATTATGCAGTGTATATTATACTGTCTACAACACATTAGCGTACAATATAGAGAATGAAGTTAAATTGAAACATAATCATAATATGGATATTTAAACACATTTTTCAAAATTATGGCGGTTCATTTCGATACAGGCTTCAGTTCTAATGTGTGTAATGCCAATTACCAGTTTCGTCCTTCGTACTAGTAACTCATGTTGAAATAATTCTGTACCTACTCTGTAAAAAAGTACCTTATGTACTGTAAATTCAATCTTCACTTCTGCTCGATCCGAAAAGATAAAATTACTCAGACATGCTATCTACTGACCGTCCAAGTGGTTTTGTCGCATGATCGTAGAAAGGAGGGAAATCACGTGACAGTTAATTACTTAACGAGGCTCTTTTATTTATGTTATTTTAAACAGTTGTATGGGTATAATATTGCGTAGACGTCCAATTCCTAACAGAAATTAATGTTCTCAGAAAAGAGCTAAGACAGCCCAGCCACTAGCCTTTACAGAGAGACGAATAGGAGCTGGTGGGGAAAACCGGAATGCGACGTAGGCAAATGGACGACAGTACCTTTGCGAAAATGATGCAATATTGAAAGCTCTTTTGTCATTGGAAAACGCGAACATATTTTTGGAACGTACTGTGACGGTAAGGCTACTATGACTGTATATGCAGCCTTGGATCTGTGTGGAGGACTGTTGAACTTCATTAGCAGGCGGGGTGGGAGTGAAGTACATTCAAAAACTCAGGTACAATGATAATTGAAGTAAAAATAAAATGATGTCCCTTAAAAATTATTACTATTATTATTATTCGTATTATTATTATTATTATATTACCACAAGTCCACTTCTGTGGAATAACGGTTAGCTTGTCTGACAGTGAAACGAGCGAGCCTTGGTTCAAATCCAGGTTGGGACAAGTTATCTGGTTGAGGTTTTTGCGGATTCTTCCCTCAACCCATTAAGAGCAAATGCTGAGTATCTTTCTGTCTGAACACCTCTGCACATGCGTGGACATTGTGCCAACTGTCATACATCTAATGACGCAGTGCATGACGGTACGCCACTAAAGGGAACCCAAGAGGTGGAACTTAAACTGAGAGGATTCGATCCGACATCGGGATGGAAATCCGGTATGTCTTAATGGATAGAGCGTCAGCACGTGGAGCTGAAAACCCAGGTTCAAATCGCGGTAGAGAATTTTTCTCCGTTCCACTCATTCTTCATCATATGATGACGCAGAATATCTGCACGGAAATATTATGTGTACTTCGGTACATCATAATATATAACACTACTGGCTTGTGTAGCAAACGCTGCAAACTAAGTTCGTTAGACGTTCAAATAAAAATTTTTCATAATAATTTTCAACGAAAAATACCAGACATTTTGAAAGTTATTTGCTTCCACAATAATGAAACATACTACCTCTCAATGTTTTTTTTTATGCCAAATACACTTTCTTGAACCTATCCACCTTTAGTTTTTGAGTTTCAACGCGAAAACGTAAGTAAAAATGTCAGGACGATCAGTGGGTTTTTCATGTGGGAGTAAAGAAATGGCTATTGCAGATCATTGTGGATTGTAGGTGAGAGTTACAAACAATAGAACAATAGACATAGCACCTTGGTATAGCTGCTGCATGTAGAGCTTGAAATGTAGAGCGTAAAATCATTTTATCCTGCTAAGAGATCTTGCTGAAATGATCGGGAGACTACAAAATCTTGTAGGCCTCTTATTTTACCAGTAAGCAATACCGTCTTTCCTTAGGAACTGTAATTTTTGCGCTCTCTCGAGCCAATACTGAATCTACACCACACCGCCATTAAATATATGAAAAAGATCCAACCCACTTGTTTAATAACTATAAAATATTTGATTTTTAATAATAATAACTATAATAATAATTAATTTCTAATTGTAATAATAACATCAAACCACCTCTAGTTTTGTAGTTTTTAATATCCAATACACAGCTGTACTCAGAAAATTACACACCGCAGAATCAGACCTGTAAATTATTTTTAGTAAGTCTTATCACACTTTAGTGTCTGTCATCATCTGCTTACTAAAATGTCTTTGTATTATACCGCTCAATTTATTATATTTTTGTAATTTAATATCAATATCACTCTTATGTTCTACAAATACACTTCCTAAATATGAAAAGACAGACACTTGTTCTATAATTTTGCCATCAATTTCAATTTTCACCCGTTGTGTATTTTTTTCTGCACGTTGCCATTGTTTTGGATTTAGATGTAGAGATTTTCATATCATATTTGCTAGCGATTTTAAACAGTTGGTACGCTGCTATTTGCAGGTTGTCTTCAGAATCTGTTGGTAACAGGAAGATAGTTTACATCAAAATCAACAGATTGCGTCAATATTTAATTTATGCTCGACCATTCGAAATGTAGTAATTATACACCTGGTAGCAGTCCTTTAATGCATGTCATTAAAGTACACCTGCTCATTAAAGGTCAGGTATTTCAGCCAATGACGACTCAGGTTACAATTGTTCAGCCAATGACAGGTCAGCTTTCTACCGTTATAAAACCGCAAGTATCGATTATTCTCGGATATGCAATCGAAAGAGAATTAGCGAAAAGTCACGGAGGCTGGAAATCCAATACTGTCGCAGAAGGTAATGTTCTGTTACTATAATAATTAGCGTTAATTGTAAATAATATTCAAATAAATTCAATTTGTAATCTCGTTTTTCAATGTCTAATTTAATTTCAATGTTATCTCTGTAGGTTCTTATGGCCTAGCAAGGTCAATGTGAACATCTGTTCCTCGGAAAAAATCAATACTTTCGCGTCTGCCAACATCTCACAACATACGGGACATTGGTCAAGGTCAGATACAAAGAAAATTAATAATATCAAGTTAGAAATATGGTCGAGCATAAAAAGTCGTATGAAACTCGCCTATAATGGTAATTAAGAAGCTTGTATGAAAATTATGAAACGAGCGCAAGCGAGTTTCATAAATGTCCATACTCGCTTCTTAATTACCTTCATTATAGGCTCGTTGCGTAATGTACTATTTTCGCATTGGGGAGGGTTAGACCACTGTTGCACTGACCCTCTTATTGTTGCGTACATCTCAGTGGGGGTTCCTCGGGGGAGGGAAGGGGGGAACGTCCTCCTCATATTTTTCTTCTTTTGATAGTAAATACCAAATAAAATATGTGCCTTGAAATTCAAGGAAGATTCGATAATTTTTAAGTTCTCAGCTATAAGAAAACCTCGGTTGTTCGAGTTTTAAACGACGCGCGCTCATGTGCTGTAGAAAACTGTGAGAAAGATGCGAGATTGTCTGTGTGGAGGGAAGTCAATCCATTCTTCCTTTACTGCAGTTAACACACACAGACAACAGCGCAATAGCGGCGAGACAAAGAAGCAGAGTTTTAAAGTAATTGAATGAACGGATAGGGAGGAGATCCTCCTCTGAATCAGTGCATGGGCGGGAAATAGAAACCGACTAGGATCGCTACCGCTGCCATCTAACGATCTTGCACTCAACCAGGCTATAACATATCTAGGAGGAGGCACAATAACGCAAAGCTATGAAAGACACTATATAAACTTTTTTTTTTTTTTTTGAAATTATAAATAAAAAAATATTATTCATTGCATTTTATATAGATTACTGTTCATAGTTTGAAACTTTCAAGGATTTTTGAAAGTTAAAGCTGGGTTTATATAAAACTAAGAGGAAGTAGTCAGTTCTACATTAGTATCGCAGATTTTTTTGGCCCCTGAAATTCACTTTCATTCATTGTCTACTAGACAGGGTAACAGCCAAGTTGTCAGTTTTGTACAAATATATTTGAAATTGAAAGTAGGTACTCCGAACTGCATTATTTTTCACATAAAAATTTAATCGGCCACCGGCAGCTTTGAGCAATAATGGTAGTATGACTTTACAAGAACTGACATTCTTCAAAAGCATGTGATACTGAACTTGTAAAATGTGCATGTGGCAACACAGACCACGTGGGTGGGTGCAGCGTTCTCGCTTTCCTCAGATTATGCTCCATTCCCACTTCCGTAAAACGGTTCCGGTTACGTGTTAGTAGCTATAGTCTATTCCAACACGTGTGATGCTGTAGTGTGCGCGAAAAATGCTGCGAGGTTGTGAATTTCCTTGTAATTGTTAATTTGCGGAATTATTCAACATTGAATGGAAGTGAAAACATAATATATTTTGGACAATTTAGGAAACTCAGTTTACAAGAACAGATTATTGCTATACAGAAGGGAAGGCCAACCCCAACACTACCTGGTCTTACATGTATGCATGTAGGCCAATTTGTAGCATGTTTCATTCAAGAAGGTGTCATTTCGTGCTGTTAACTTCTTTCCTCCTCTTAAGAAATACGCAGGAGCCGCCACTGGTACGTCTCAAGTCTAATTAGTAGAGCGGTGCAGACGGAGCACATGACAGACAGAATGGCAACATAGCAAGGGTTCCGACGTTACTCGCCGTGTTCCCTGTGTACAAGCGACGGTCATGTACACGGTGTGTTGACGTACAGACGACACAATAGAAATGACACAGTTCCCTAACGTTTCTACAATTAATTTCCTACAGATACTTTAGTAAGATTTAAAAATTACAAAACTAATTAACCATTTCGTCCTAAACAAATAATATACTGTATACATGTATGATATCATACTGAACGCAAACAAAATCACTGTTTATTTGTAACGGGTTCATGTTATTCTATTCGCAAAAGCACTTGAAAAATTGTTTTTTGTTTTTCCTTTTCTTTACAATGAGTGTGATTTATTAATGCACATATGATACGTTATCAGATTTCTTCCAAATATTGTTACAGTGCACAACAAATGACATTTGTAAGTTATTAACAGAAAACGATTTTCGTCTATCTGATAGCATGGCCTTATATGTGGAGAGGCTTCTTTCTACGTCTGTTGAGACAACTGGGGCATACGTAAAATCCTGTAAAACATTTTTTTTTCAACTTCTGTTAGTTCTTCAAAGGAATCCTTATCTCCAGAAATACTGTCACTAATCTTTCAGAGTTTATAATATCCACCATTTTTTCAACTTATTTGCCATTTTCGCAGATATTATTTTACCAATTTTATCGTGTACTTGAGTCACTTTCTTCCAGATATTTCGCAATAGGGAAATCTGATCAACCAGTTTTGTAACAGACTTTTCTAAAGCTGTTATACAATCTGGTATAAACCCATAATTCGATTCAATGTATTCCAATTTGTTTTATGCTTGAATCAATTAACAAAAATATCACCATATTCGGAATTAAGTCTATTAAACTTTGCCGAACGAATTTGCTCCCCCTTAGGCATCGTAACACTACGTAGAACCGAACTGTTCTTATGTTCCTTCAGTACTGACGTTTGCTTTACTACGCTGTACCTACTGCTTGCAGCTATCCTGTGTACCTCAGAGTCAGACCTCTGCGGGTACACAAGGTGAATTTACAACCCTTGCCCTGTTGCCGGTGTGTGGAACAACTGCTCCCTTTGCACTGCTCTACTAATTAGTTTACTTAACTACTTGTATGTTATGTGAGGAATGGACGAGGAATGAAGCTGGCCACCCTACCAAATTATTTCCTGGTTCAGTATCTCTCTCTTATATCGAATTATGCACTCTTCATCCCCCTATTATTTATTCGCTCGATTTCATACTCTCTCTCGCTATCATAATATTAATACTCGATCACAACGCGATAACACGCTAGAAATTCCACTTCACGCATCGTCTCTGTATTCCTCATCCTTCACTGTTGCTACCTCTCGTCACTGGAACTCTCTGCCGCCTGAAGTCAAGGGCTGCCGAACATTGAATTCTTTCAAATCCAAGTTAGAAAATTATCTTATGACGAGTTGCCAAACTAACTTACTATTATGACAAGTGTTGTATTGCATGTTTCCACGTATTCACATTTTTTTATGTTCTAATGATATTCAACTTATTTTATATTTTTGTTTTCATATTTTCCGATAATGTTATATCTCTAATGTGATAAGTTGAGCTATATATAATCTTAATTTTCCTTATTGTGTGTACTTAGAAATATTGTATTCACTGTATACTTTGTACTGCACTATTTTATTACTACTATTATTATTATTATTATTATTATCATTATTACTATTCTTATTTATTATTATTATTATTATTATTATTATTATTATTATTATTATTATTATTATTATTATTATTATTATTATTATTATTATGAATAATTGTCTTTTTTTTTTGTATGCCTCATTTATTTTGACCTGCTGTTCACATATTATTATGCTTTTTTCTTTCTTTCTATATGTTATATATTATGTCTGATTTCTTCTTATTTGTTGCTTATATTTTTATTATTATTATTATCTTGTTCAGTTTTGTGTGTAAAATTGTAGTGTAATTTGTAAATTTGTAGTGTTTTTGTAACGCAGTCTTTACTCCTGGTTGAGTGTTAGAGAAGGCCGTGTGGCCTTAACTCTGCCAGGTTAAATAAATCATTATTATTATTATTATTATTATTATTATTATTATTATTATTATTATTATTATTATTATTATTATTGTCATAAATGATGCCTTATTGGTGCCACTTACTATGGTCCAACCAGTCTTTAGACTGTTGACTAAACATAGGATTACATAAATTAGCTTCCTCTTTCAAAAGTAGTAAATAGGCGGTGAGATCACTGTCAATGTCAATGGAAAATGAAAGGAGAAGTAATTAGAAGGTACGTAAACACGCGTCCTTGCAAGGGAATGTGCTGAGAATAAGGAAAGTGACGTGCAAACCCGCTGTACATTTGTCTGCACGTTTCCCGTTCCCCTGAAGGAACTTAAGTCCCTATTTACACTAGCTTAACGTCGTGCGACTTATAGCGTGGGCGCATGCGCAGTACGGATTTCGTTCCTTCCCTTTCGACATCTACTGGGTAGAAGCTGTTTCTACAGTAGCGTGCAAATTAATCCGAACACGACATATTTTTACATTTTCTGTCATTGTTGGCCTCACAGCTCCTTTAATTGACATCTGTGGTACGTGTAATTCCATTGTTGAAGGTCTGTCATTATTTTTTTTATAACATGTGACATTTTGCCTGTCGTTTTGTACTTATAAGCATTTCAGTTGTGTTGAAGACTTAATACTGCAATCCTGTGTACATTCTGTCGTCTTCACAAATGGATACAACTCCACGAAAACGGTTTAAAATTGTAACATTAGCAGAGCATTCTTCTATGACACAGAGGCAAATTGCTGCAGAATGTCACATCGGTTTGGCTACTGTTAATTCGATCATAAAACGATACAGGGAGACTGGATCCATCACACCCCAGAAAAAAGGAAACTGTGGCCGGAAAAGGAAGACTTCACCTGCAGATGATCGTTTAATTGTCAGGAAAAGTAAATTAAATCCTACACTAACTGCTGTCGCCTTAATCTGCCAGTTAATGGCTACCACTGGGGCGAATATTCACGTCACAACAGTGCGGCGTAAGCTTTTGGAAACTGGACGAAGGGCTCGTAAGCCTATTAAGAAGCAACTGCTAACCCCTGTTATGTGCAAAAAACGCTTAATGTGGGAAAAATTACATCAACACTGGACAGTGAATGACTGGAAGAATGTACTTTTTTCCGATGAGTCTCATTTCGAGGTCCACGGCCACCGTGTTTCTTACGTACGGAAAGGATCCGAAAAAGTAACAGCAGGTCATCTCCAACAACCACCCAAATACCCCCCTACAGTAATGTTTTGTGGTTGTTTTACACATGAAGGGCCTGGAGCATTAATACCTATCAAAGGAATGATGAATTCTGACAAATATATTCACTTATTGGAAACCAGAATCGTACCCCAGCTGCAAAAATCATTTCCGGATGGCAGAGGTGTGTTCCAACAAGACCTGGCACCACGCCATACGTCTCGAAAATCTACAGAATTCTTCAACAGGTACTCCCCTGGCCAGGCAACTCACCCGACATCAACTCCATTGAGAACTTGTGGTCAATTTGCAAAAGAAGAATGCAAAAAATGGATTGTTCTACAAAGGAGAAGATGATTTCTGCCCTCATTGGTGTATGGTTTCGCGATAAAGAAATGAAGAATATTTGTGGGAAATTAGTGGAATCAATGCCAAATCGTCTCAGAGCTGTTATTAGGAACAAGGGAGGCCACATAGATTACTGAGGTATGTCTTAGATCCTTTTTTTATTCCGTTTCAGTGTTTTTACATAAGTAATTACGTTGTTCGTATTAATTTGCACGCTACTGTAGTTCTGTGCGACATTTCCGTAGGTGGGCCAGCCGAATTCACGCGACAGGACCCGAACATGGTTCGGAAAAGCAGTAACAGACAACTTTCAGCTGTTTCTCTGTTTCCGCGCGCTTTGTAGCGTCATGTCAGAGTGGAACAAAAACCAAGTAATGAAATTAATCAAGCTTTACGAATAATGTCCATGCTTATATGACATCATAAGTAAGGACTATCACAATAGGATTCGGAGGGGAAATGCACTGAAGTTTATTTGTAAAAATTTGGGGTCTGTTCGTCCCAATACTATTCTCTCCGACATCAAAACAAAAATAAATAACATGAGTCAATATGCAAGAAAAAAAATTAAACTTACAATTCATTTTAATACAATAAATATCTATTGAACAATTTTGTTCCAGTTTGAAATATTTACTGAGAACATGAAATAACCCTTTCTCCTGCCTTCTGGATATTCATTTCCTTTCCCAGTCTCTCTTTGTTTTTGTATTTATTTTTTGCTTCACATTAGTGCAAGCTAACAAAACACTTGAAACTGTAGAAGCTAAAACAGCTGCTTTTATATTGCTCTAATCCATTCTGTTCATTTAAAGGGCTCACCGTATCACACGTTGCTGGAGCTCAACAACTTGCCTCGAGTAGCAGACGAGAAATCTGCCAAGAGTGAACGGTGATACTACATTTATCCGACAGAAAGCGCTTGATATAGGACGTTGCTCGACAACTTGCGTCGACTTGTGGACGAGAAATCTGCCAAGAGGTAACGGTGATACTACATTTATCCGACAGAAAGCGCTTGATATAGGACGTTGCTCGACAACTTGCGTCGACTTGTGGACGAGAAATCTGCCAAGTGTAAACGGTGATGCTACATATAGCCGACAGAAAGCGCTTGATGTTGCGCGACAAATACCAAGTGTAAATAGGGACTTAGATAATTTTGAAGGGGAAATCTGGACATAACCTGCGTTCAACAACTGATCCACCACGCGAGCTTGCAGCTTGAGCGACCACAAGTCTTGCAGCGTCATTGCGAAAATGGTAACGCAGTACGTCGAATGCGTCCATACAGAAAAAAAAACAAGGCTTTATGGTGCGTAATCTCTTACGTCACTGGTTCCCAAACATTCTTGATCGCGGTTTCCTTTCTACTCGAAAAAAGATTCACAGATCCTCAAATTAAATTAAACCCCAGATTAATATAGATGTAAATTTATTATGCCTCTATTTTTATATTCTGTACGTATTTAACATCGACAATATATCTAAAACTACGTGTAATAATTACCATGCATAGCAATGAGTTACAAATACAAATTTATTTAACTAGCTAGCTAGTGAGTATAAATTCAATTTATAAAACAAAAATGTTTCTAGCCACTACCGTAAGAGCCAGGCTCGTGTAGGGTGTGGTCTTAGCCAATAATAGAATATAAAATGTACAAGGACAGTTTACTAAATACAGTAATTAACTCAATTCAAACCAATAAATACAACACAAGAGCAAAGAAGAATAAAGAAGAAAGAGAAAAAGAGAGAAAAAACACATTTAATATAAATTGACAACCAGAGAGAAGCGAGTAATATTCAATTAAAACATGAATGTAGTCGACAGAAATAAAGGGTAAAAAAAATACACATTTGTTAATATTATATATCATGGATAATTTTACAAATTTCTTCTTTAAAAGCTTCGGGTCTATTCATAGACATTTCGCTAGCCCGCGCTACGAGCGTCCTAATTAGCCCCGGCTATCGACTGATTACTTGTACAGGATTCATATCATATCATATCGCTAACACTGGTTTATGAATACGAAAAACGTTAATTCGCTGATCATCCACCGGATGCCCGCGCTAAGAATGTCTATGAACATGGCCCTACAATTTTAAAATATTTCAAATTTGGTAAATGGTTTGTAATTTTATTATAAAGCCTTGGGCTGAAACTAGCACCATGTTTAAGAGCTGCACTTGTATGGCATTTAGGGTGCTAATCATAGACATTTCGCTAGCCCGCGCTACGAGCGTCCTAACTAGCCCCGGCTGTCCACTGTTTACTTGTACAGGATTCATATCATATCGCTAACACTGGTTTATGAATACGAAAAACGTTAGTTCGCTGATCATCCACCGGGAGCCCTCGCTAAGAATGTCTATGAATAAGGCCCTTAGGTTCAATTAATGGGAAAGTAGACTTTTGTCTTCGAGTACGATATTCATGTCGATTAGATTTATATTTTATTTGATTTCTGTGGTAGTAAGTTAGTAAATTATATTTATAAATTTCTTCAATAGTTAATACATTAACCCAGATATGCCTGAAATATTTTTTGCAAGTTTTGTGTACTTTTCAAATCTAATTTAATGCAGTATATAACTGAAGTATTTGTATGGTGTCGAAACATTCTAGTTGTAACTGGTTGAGCTAGAAACAGGTGTCCTTTTAAAAGGACAGTAGGCATATGAGCATACATTTTGAGGAATAATTGTATACTAAGCTTACATGAAAGGAAACAATGTAATTGTTGTAATTTCCAATAAATATTATTGTTATTATTATTATTACTATTATTATTATTATTAACAAATTATTACGTTGTTATTTTATTATAGTTTCTTTATTATTACTACTAATATTATTCTGAAGAATGATACACTGTGGCTAAATCCGTTTTAACTCTGGAATGCTTTCGTCATTGAATTGTACCGTATTGCTATTGATACGTAAAAATAAGTAATAGGCGGAAAGAGTGTTGAAGTTTCGAGGAGGAGGTTATATTGGGAGAGAAGTGACGATACATATAATGAAGCAATTGCTGTGGCAATGTCGAAAGAGAGGTTTCAGTTCATTTTCTAAAATCTACATTGTTATGACAATGGCAATTTAGATAGAAAATAAGACTTCTTCCAAAAATACTAAATGAAAAACAATAGAAACTTATGTCCGTTCAATACCTCCCTCCAGAACGTCACCAGTCCTCCACTTGTAAACAGATCTTGCTGTGCAAATCTGGCTTTCAGGTATATCTCCCTGTGAAGCAGACTTGAATAATTTCAAAGGAAAATTTTTTCCGGAGCCGGGTATCGATGCCGGGACTTTTGGCTTAGCGCACCAACGCTCTGCCGACTAGCTACCCAGCAACTACACCCGACGCTGTCTCAACTTTTCCCTTCATATCCACACACCTCAGTGGGCTGACAAGACGCCAGAAACCCAATTTTGAGTGCACACGAACTCTGTGTGGCATTTGTAGGCTGCATTATAGTGATATGTCTGTATTTGAGATGAAATTTCGCCCGTAGCATAATATTCAAACCTAGATAGCATTTCATGCAGGGAAAATCCACTAAAATTGAAAAAGCGAAACAATTTCAGAATATATGGGGATATGCCTACTGTCCATTTAAAAGAACACATAAGTTTTCGTCATTGTCATGTCGCAATGAATAGACATTTCGAACACATTGTGGTTTCACGTTATATTTATGTTTATTAGGAGTCATTTGATCTACAACAATTTGTAAAATAATTCCGAACTGTAAAAATACTTAACATTCATATCTGATTTGCATCTCGGATGCCATAGCTGAAATAAACGAACAATTCTCACGTCCACATCTCAAACTCAACGATGACCAGAACTATAATTACCAGTCTTACCACACCTAGCAGGCCTCTAATTAAGACCAGTAATAGTGACACCTGTGAAAAAGCAAATGCGTTAACTGTAGGGAGGGTAATTTGAAACATTGACAACTGTCCTTTCAATAGGACAGTAGGCATATCTGGGTTAAAATCTGTATAAATTAAATTTGTTGGGTAATCCTTATTTCTAGTCAGACAAATTTTTATTAATCTTCTGTGTAAATCTGTTCATAAACGTGCAGTAGTTTTTATAAATTGCGTGTATTTTTTCAGTAATTACATTCATAATTGAAAAAAATTACCCTAAAATCGCTAATGTGAAGAATGGTGTCGTATCCTCGTCTCCCAACTCTGTAGCATTTTCATTGTCGGTTTTCGCACTTTTCACCAAAGTATTCTAACGCTTTTAACCGTTCAAGTTTAGGTTGAAAAAAATGTATGTTCTTGTTCTTACATTCGGGGTGATTTATTACCAAATATCTACGCAGTTTTGCTGGCAATAAAGAACTGTTACCTAACACTTTTTTGCATAGCACATAAAGGGCGTCTGGAACAATTTTATTGACTATATACGTACATCCAAGATAAGATACAGATAGCCTATTGTGTCCCATGAAGGGCAAAGGCCTCCTTAAATAATGGAAAGCTCTATTTGTCTAACATGATGAGCTAGTTCACGTTAGACGTGATATTTAAGTCTAGTAACTTGAATTTCTTTAACAATGGTTCTCTCGCTGCCTTTCACAACTTCCTGTCTATGCACAAATGTCTCTCGAGAGAGACTAGGAAATCTTCACCACATTACAACCCACAAATCCAAAAAAAGTTATAATTAGATACCCAATGACATATTTTTGAAAAAATTAATAATCATTTAACTTCATTTTTTAAAAAAGAAAATATACATATTACTTTCAGAACTAACAACAAAATAAATAGCATCATTCCCAACAAATTGCGTAAAAGGAATAAATTCTCACAAAGTGGTATTTATCAATTAAATTGTAAAAATTGCAATAGGCAGTACATAGGACAAACCAAACGGAGTTTCCATATTAGATTTAAAGAACATAAATCAGACTTCCATAATAACAGGAATAAATCTAACTTTGCTGCTCATCTTATTGATTCAGGCCACGAAATTAATAGTATAGAAAACACCTTAAAAATTAAAAAAATAGTAAATAATTCCCACCTTATCAACACTGCAGAACAATTTTTTATTTAAAAAAATCAAGAATCTAATAATCCATTACTAAATGAGCAAATACCAAATTTACGTAATCCTCTATATCACTTAATAAAATAAAATATTATCGAATAGTCACTAATGGCATTCCTTCTCAGTTATCTCTCCATACATCATCACTCAGTCTAAAACATGTAACGTCGGGTGAAACACGCCCCCTTGTCTGGACGTAAATAACTGAACAACTATGTAAGTATAAATATAATAAACTTAAAAAAACGCTGAATCAGCTCACGACTTTTCAAAATTAATAATAAGCTATTAACTTAAATATTTTCAGACAAATTTGGCATTCACTACGATGAATTAGACTGCGTGCTCTCCTACCAACAGCATTTGCATCACAGCTTTTTCCATCCCTTTTAAATTTATACATTATATATAACATTTTAACATAGTTAATATCAAATTGTACAAATTTAATTTTAATGATATGACCTAATGAGAGTATTTAGCCTTAATTGTATAAAGTTAATATCATGCTATGCCTTCTCCTTGTCTTATATACAAACGAGAACCTAGCATCAGTGTTCAGCTTTACCATGTACAGTTTACCTCAAGAGGCACGAAACTTATATAATTGTAAATGCCAGCACGTGCATTACTTACTATATCATTAATTGTTACATCAACTATCACCTAATTTAAAATTGTTTGCATCTCATGCACCTGATGATGACTTTTTAAAGTCGAAAATATTAGTGACTTTGTAATAAATATCGTGATGTAACAGATTATCTGACCTCACAAACTGAAAAGTGTATTTGACTGAAAAATTTATTATATATTAAGTCTCTCGAGTAGTTTCCACTTTCTTCTGTCTCTTGCCTCTCTGGACCATTGTTGACCTGCCTGTTCTCTGAAGAAGTCTGCCCATTTGCGCCGAGGTCTGCCCTGAAGTCTCCTTCCTATACGGGGGTCCCACATGGTAGCACGGTGTGTCCATCTGTCGCCTGTAGTCTGGTCACGTGTCCACCCCATTTCCATTTGGATGTAATAGCTGCATGTGTGATGTCCTGTGTATCTGCCAGTTGGTACAGTGTCGCATTTGGGATTTTCTCCTTCCGTGATATGCCCATAATATTCCGCATCATTTTCCTTTGACACGTTGGCAGTTTGGTCCTGTATTTCCCTGTTAGCGACCATGTTTGGCACCCATAAAGTAATACAGGATAAACAAAGGTGTCCAGTGCCTGTATTTTAGTTTTTCTGCTTAAGACAGGGCTAGGCACATTACGTGATTCTGAGAAATGAGCGCTGTGTGCTTTAAAGAGCGGGTCTTGCGAGCGCTGTGACGTATGCATACTGTACGTCATTCAGTGTCGGTGCAGTGGTGACTCTGCAGTTTGATGGCGAACTTTGAAGACGGAGCTTCCGCTCATACACTAAAGCGTCCCGCTATTCCCAATGCTTTTAATGTATCATGGGAGGAGGAGTTCTTTTTGGTAGAGAGCAGTGGATTAGCAAAGTGTTTAATTTGGCATAAAACACTCCAACTGATTAAGAAGTTCAATATCCAACGACATTATTCTTTACAACATGCTACTGAATATGACAAATATGTTGTAATGAACGCCATAAATTAATACAACTTAAAGAAAATGTTTCTCAGGTACATTATATTAGAGTATCTATTTTATATTTACATTGCATTATAAGTCATTATACATTTAGTAATATATAATTTTAAATTATACAAGTATTATGATATACCATACATCATATTATGTAGCATCAACTGTAATATACTATACTATGATATATCATAATATTTGTGTAATTTAAAATTATATATTTCTAAATATACTATAATAACTTATAATGCAATATAAATATCGAATAGATACTCTAATATAATGTACATGAGAAACATTTTCTTTAAGTTGTATTAATTTATGGTCATACCATATCATATCATATCATATATCATATTATATTATATTATATTATATTATATTATATTATATTATATTATATTATATTATATTATATTATATTATATTATCATTATTTATCTCTAATGCGTTATAACTATTAATACTTACATTGAGTTTCTTTTCAGATGAACCACTTCACTGTTTGAACTAGTGGGGTTAACCTCAACACCATGTGGCTCACACAATACTTTAGGCTTTGGTTTGCCTACATTTATTCTTTTTTTGAAGATACTCTTTCTTTTAGTCATTTTAAACACTAAAAAGCACCATATGACTTACACAAAATGTAAACACATCCAAAACTTGAAAATATTTATGCAAACACACCTCTGTATTTACTTACTATAAACAAATGCAATACCAGCAATGGCTTCAAATACCAACATTGAAAAGGGGAAAAAATGTCTTTCTAACAAAAAAAAAAAAAAATCCCAATGTTACAGCTATCTTTATAAAAAAAAAGTTATTCAACATTGAAATTGAGCATTTTTTTCATATTTTCATGATTATTCTTAAAATCACTACTTTAAAAATATTTTTAAACTAAATTATACAACTATTTACCATAAGTGTTATATATCATTTTAAAGCTAAAACTTTGAAGATGAATAATTAGCAAAAAAAAAATTTTTTTTTTCAAATTTTTTTCATTCCCAGTCCCCTTAATTGTATTAATTTATGTTCATATCATACCATATCATATATCATATCATATCATATCATATCATATCATATCATATATCATATATCATATCATATCATATCATATCATATCATATCATATCATATCATATCATATCATATCATATCATATATCATTACATTATATTATATTATATTATATTGCATTACATTACATTATATTATATTATATTATATTATATTATATTATATTATATTATATTATATTATATTATATTATATTATATTATATTATATTATATTATATATTAACAGGATGACAATAATGCACTTAGTGAGTCGGCTATGAGAATTAGCTACAAAATTTGCCAAGAAATTGCAAAGGAATTGAAAACATTCAACGAAGGTGAATTCATCAAGCGATGTTTAATTATATTGGCAGATGAACTCTGTCCACAGCAAGTAGGGGAAGTGGAAGCCATACGCCTGTCTCGTAGAACCGTGGTGAGGAGGTTGCAATATGTGCGTATGGGTTATGTAAATAAGCCTAATGATTTGTGTGTGTGTGCATAGAGCGAAGTTTATTTCATTAAATTAATAAGAGTGTTATAAAGTCTGTACTGTACAATGGATTGATGTAATATCCTTATAAACTATTATGTACTGACAGACTGAATGACTAGAACAACCGTGGCTCTTGTTACATTAATGCAGGGAAGGTAGCTGTAATGCGAGTCCGCCACTGCGTGAGCGTTCTGCTCCGGCTTGGAATTGAAGTGCCTTGCGGAGCGAGAGCAGCTCTGGCCGACTAAATGGAGCCGCTCTCATGCCCGACCCTGGCTTAAGATTTTGTCAAGCAGAATGAATTTAAGGGCCCAAAATGCCTTCCAGGACAGGGAGATGCTTCTATTTATTTCCTTTTCTATTCTGTCCTTGAAAGAGATTAGTTGTCCCAGATAAGTGTATTCATCCACGTATTGAAGTGGTTGTCCATCCACTAATACTGGGATTGTCGGTCCGTTTGACATTACCTGCGTTTTTAGCATGTTCATTTTCAGACCTGCTGCATTGCTGTGTAAGCCCAAGTGTTGTAACATCTATATATATAATTTGAACAGGTAACGGAAATTATGGGAAAACGGCTGAACGGATTTTAATAAATGACCCCTCATTTTGAAGCTTGGAATCCAAAGTTTTTCAGAAAAATAGTAGTTTTCAGTGAAGTGTTAATTTTCCGACATCATTTTCCTATTTTCCGAAATCCATCTGTCGTCAATTTTCAGAAATAATGGCTTTTCAGAATAAAACAAAACACAAACACACTACAATAAACAATAGGTTATTACACGAAGGCCATGACCTACAGGATTGCTGACATATGTAGAGCTCAAATTCAACTGGTTATTAAAAACTTGAAGACTTGTTAAATAGTACATTATGCAACGAGCCTATAATGATAGTAATTAAGAATCGAGTATGGATATTTATGAAACTCGCTTGCGCTCGTTTCATAATTTTCATACGAGCTTCTTAATTACCATTATAGGCGAGTTTCATATGACTTTTTATGCTCGATCATATTTCTAACTTGAAATTACCGGTATTCAGATGTATACATTTTATTTGTATCTGACAAGATCGGAAGTGACCTTGTTCTAGATCGTGAATTGTGAAATGTGCGCAGACGCGAAAGTATTGATTTTTTCCGAGGAACAATAATGTCATTGACCTTGACGTAGTCCCGTTAAACTTGATAATATTGTAATATTATAACCTTGATTATTGAATTCGACATTGAAAAACGAGATGACAAATTGAATTTATTTGAATATTATTTACAATTAACGCTAATTATTATAGTAACAGAACATAACCTTCTGCGATAGTATTGGTTTTCCAGCCTCCGTGACTTTTCGATAATTCTCTTTCGATTGCATATCCGAGAATAATCGATACTTGCGGTTTTATAACGGTAGGAAGCTGACCTGTCATTGGCTGAACAGTTGTAACCTGAGTCGTCATTGGCTGAAATACCTGACCTTTAATGAGTAGGCGTACTTTAATGACATGCATTAAAGGTCTGCTACCAGGTGTATAATTACTACATTTCGGCATGGTCGAGCATAAAATAATTTAGAGGTCTGATTCTGCGGTGTATAATTTTCTGAGTACAGCAGTGTACTGGATATCAAAATCTACAAAACTTGAGTTGGTTTGATGACATTATTACCATTAGAAATGAAATCTTATTATTTATTATAGTTAATGCCATGATGTGGACTATTTTTCATTAATAAACATATTAATACTATATTGATGATATGAAAGTGAAAATTTTTGCGGTTATATAAGAACTAAAAAAATTACGTAAGATAATAATATTCTTAATAAAAATTAAATATTTTTATAGTTATTAATCAAGTGGGGTTGGGTCTTTTTCATATACCTAATGGCGGTGTGGTGTAGATATTTATATGCGTCATTCTCTTCAGCATTGGCTCGAGAGAGTGCAAAAATTAGAGTTCATTAGGAAAGACCAAAATATATTACTTACTGATGAAATAAGAGGCCTACAAAATTTTGTAGTCTCCCGATCATTTCAGCAAGTTCTCTTAGCAGGATAAAATGATTTTACCTTCTACATTTCAAGCTCTACATGCAGCAGCTATAGCAAGATGCTACGTTTATTGTTCGAAAGCATAGCAAACCTGACATTTTTTTAACTTTCACCTACAATCCACAATGACCTGAAATAGCTATTGCTTTACTCCCACATGAAAAACCCACTGATCGTCCTGACATTGTTACTTGCGTTTTCGCGTTGACACTCAAAAACTGAAGGTGGATAGGTTGAGGAAAAGTATTTGGCATAAAAAAACAATCAGAAGGAGTATGTTTCATTATTACGGAAGCAAATAACTATCAAAATGTCTGGTATTCTTCATTGAAAATAAATCTTAAAATGTTTTATTTGAACGTCTAATGGACTTATTTTGCTGCATTTGCTGCACAAGCCACTAGTTAACTGTAATTCTTGTGGTGATTTCGCCACGTCGTCAGCAAATCGCAGATTTCTTAGCCGCTTCTGTTTAAATGAATTCCATGGTTTTTGCTCAAGTTTACGTTGCGAAATATGTCCTCCAATACGCACGTGAACAGATTGGGAGAAATCGGATGGCCCTGACGTACTCCTCCCTCCAGTCGGAATGGTTGGCCTTCTCTTTCTGTTCTCACTTTAGCGAAACTGTTGCTGTAGATTTCTTGTACTATGCGAATATAATTGGCTTTTATCCCCTGTGTGTCCACTGCCTGCAATATGTTTATATTTTCAACGGAGTCGAATGCCTTGCTGTAATCTACAAAGGCGAGGTGTACATCCAAGACCCATATATGATTCATATTTTCGTTGTTTGGTTGATTCACCTGTTTTTAAATTAGCAACACTGGGGTGTGATACATGACAAAGTGATGGACTGGTTTCTGAATTTGTAGAATTGTCACTTTTATTAGCCACCGATCCAGTGAGACGACACTGTATAATATGAAAATTAAAATTATTCGTAATGTTAAATTAATATTATTATGTTCTGAATCAAAGACACGTACGTGGTTATTAACACACAGTTTAACACGAATGCCTCACATAAGCCTGCTCGTACTGAATGAATAAAAACTGACTTCACAATAAAATAGCACAAGCAGGACGCGTATACAACAGTGGACAAAATTCGTTTCTTAAAAACAAATACGAGTCAAAATATATTGTTGGTTAAATAACATTGTCAATCAAAATTATTTTACAGTTAAGACATTAAGGGTCGATTTCTAAAGCACGGACGAAATCGTAGTTCCAAACCCCGGCTTTTAAACTCCGATCGAGTTCTGAATACTTATGCGATTTCTAAAACGAAGTCAAGACGCGGCTTGAGAAGAAATCGAGGTTCGTGGGTTTTATATATGGCAACGCAGCTAAGAATCTATTTTTATTCCTGTAAACGTAGATATTAGAAAGAAATGAGCAGAAACCGAGGTTCGAGGGTTTTATATTAGCAACGCAGTTAAGAATCGATTTTTATTCCTGTAAACGTCGATATTAGAAAGTAATGAGCAGAAACCGAGGTTCGAGGGTTTTACATTAGCAACGCAGTTAAGAATCGATTTTTATTCCTGTAAACGTCGATATTAGAAAGAAATGAGAAGAAACCGAGGTTCGAGGGTTTTATATATGGCAACGCAGCTAAGAATCGATTTTTATTCCTGTAAACGTCGATATTACAAAGAAATGAGAAGAAACCGAGGTTCGAGGGTTTTATGGCAACGCAGCTAAGAATCGATTTTTATTCCTGTAAACGTCGATATTAGAAAGAAATGAGATGAAACCGAGGTTCGAGGGTTTTATATATGGCAACGCAGCTAAGAATCGATTTTTATTCCTGTAAACGTCGATATTACAAAGAAATGAGAAGAAACCGAGGTTCGAGGGTTCTATATATGGCAACGCAGCTAAGAATCGATTTTTATTCCTGTAAACGTCGATATTAGAAAGAAATGAGATGAAACCGAGCTTCGAGGGTTTTATATATGGCAACGCAGCTAAGAATCTATTTTTATTCCTGTAAACGTCGATATTAGAAAGAAATTACAAGAAACCGAGGTTCAAGGGTTTATATATGGCAACGCAGCTAAGAATCGATTTTTATTCCTGTAAACGTCGATATTAGAAAGAAATGAGATGAAACCGAGGTTCGAGGATTTTATATATGGCAACGCAGCTAAGAATCGATTTTTATTCCTGTAAACGTCGATATTAGAAACAAATGAGAAGAAACCGAGGTCCGAGGGTTTTATATATGGCAACGCAGCTAAGAATCGATTTTTATTCCTGTAAACGTCGATATTAGAAACAAATGAGAAGAAACCGAGGTTCGAGGGTTTTATATATGGCAACGCAGCTAAGAATCGATTTTTATTCCTGTAACCGTCGATATTAGAAAGAAATGAGATGAAACCGAGGTTCGACGGTTTTATATATGGCAACGCAGCTAAGAATCGATTTTTATTCCTGTAAACGTCGATATTACAAAGAAATGAGAAGAAACCGAGGTTCGAGGGTTCTATATATGGCAACGCAGCTAAGAATCGATTTTTATTCCTGTAAACGTCGATATTAGAAAGAAATGAGATGAAACCGAGCTTCGAGGGTTTTATATATGGCAACGCAGCTAAGAATCGATTTTTATTCCTGTAAACGTCGATATTAGAAACAAATGAGAAGAAACCGAGGTCCGAGGGTTTTATATATGGCAACGCAGCTAAGAATCGATTTTTATTCCTGTAAACGTCGATATTAGAAACAAATGAGAAGAAACCGAGGTTCGAGGGTTTTATATATGGCAACGCAGCTAAGAATCGATTTTTATTCCTGTAAACGTCGATATTAGAATGAAATGAGATGAAACCGAAGTTCGAGGGTTTTATATATGGCAACGCAGCTAAGAATCTATTTTTATTCGTGTAAACGTCGATATTAGAAAGAAATGGGAAGAAACCGAGGTTCGAGGGTTTTATATATGGCAACGCAGCTAAGAATCGATTTTTATTCCTGTAAACGTCGATATTAGAAAGAAAAGAGATGAAACCGAGGTTCGAGGGTTTTATATATGGCAACGCAGCTAAGAATCTATTTTTATTCTTGTAAACGTCGATATTAGAAAGAAATGAGAAGAAACCGAGGTTCGAGGGTTTTATATATGGCAACGCAGCTAAGAATCGATTTTTATTCCTGTAAACGTCGATATTAGAAACAAATGAGAAGAAACCGAGGTCCGAGGGTTTTATATATGGCAACGCAGCTAAGAATCGATTTTTATTCCTGTAAACGTCGATATTAGAAACAAATGAGAAGAAACCGAGGTTCGAGGGTTTTATATATGGCAACGCAGCTAAGAATCGATTTTTATTCCTGTAAACGTCGATATTAGAATGAAATGAGATGAAACCGAAGTTCGAGGGTTTTATATATGGCAACGCAGCTAAGAATCTATTTTTATTCGTGTAAACGTCGATATTAGAAAGAAATGGGAAGAAACCGAGGTTCGAGGGTTTTATATATGGCAACGCAGCTAAGAATCGATTTTTATTCCTGTAAACGTCGATATTAGAAAGAAAAGAGATGAAACCGAGGTTCGAGGGTTTTATATATGGCAACGCAGCTAAGAATCTATTTTTATTCTTGTAAACGTCGATATTAGAAAGAAATGAGAAGAAACCGAGGTTCGAGGGTTTTATATATGGCAACGCAGCTAAGAATGGATTTTTATTCCTGTAAACGTCGATATTAGAAAGAAATCACAGTCTAATAGATACAGTCACGCAACTCATACGTATAAAATATGCCAACATTTGACAGCTGCCGCGACAGTAGCCCTCTAGCGGCAGGCAAGTTGAAAGTGTGCACACGACATATGATAACACATCAGAAAACGGGTTTTGCGTAATTTATTTTATATTTTTATGCTATACAGTAAGTGTATATGGTTCTTACTAATTCTACTTTAGAATCCTGGAAGAATTTCACACGCAGTTAATCTACAAGTTTCAGAAGCTGGGAATAAACGTAATTCTTTCTGCTCCTTACAACTGAATCATGGTTTGAAATAATATAATTGTTCGTGCGTGGTCGGTTAATTCAATTCATTCCTAAATATATTTATGAATCATTGGAACTTTGTATTTCCTGTGAGAAGAGTAAAAATTAGTAGCTTCAAAATTGTAGGGCATATCGCGTGGTGAACTCTTCTTCTGAGAAATTAACGATTTTGCATACAGCAAATTGGGGTAAACTCGGCCGCTGAGGTAAACTTGAAAATAAAGGAAAGGGGAGGATTTAAACATTAATATGAAGTTCATTATTTTTTCATTTCTTAAGAACCGGTATTTCCTTTATTATTTTGAGTCACAAATAGTGCTGATGTATGGTTTAAATTTTTATGGCAAGTTTACCGCATTTTACATTACATTTCCAGTTTTCACACATAATGCCTAATTTTAACTTATCCTACCTTCTATATAATACGTAATTTACATGCACTTGCTGTTAATATGACGTAGGTGAGAACGAATAAATGAACACACAATTTTGTTGAAAAAATTGTAACTTCAATTAACTCAGAAAATGTAGGCCTAATTTTATTTTCAGAGCAAAAGCGGTGTAAGTCAAAAATGGGTAATGAAGGGTTAAACATTCTGTAAAATACAGCGCAAAGTGGCATTTAATATTGAATGTATTTAAACTATTAATAGTCAGTGAATAGCACGAAGGATATATTAATTGCTACTTTGCGCTGTATTTTACAGAATTTTTACTTTAAACCTCATTACCTAATTTTGACTTATACCACTTCTGCTCTGAACGGCTCAAATAATCACTGGGAATGTAAAATCAACACCAATAACAGTCATGCAAATTATTACAGAAAAGATTGCTTTTTATATTAAATTTTAAAAGGCTCTTTTATTTCTTGAGAACTTAATACGTTTGCCACATGAATCTACACCAACACATCAGAAATTTATCGACACAGTCTGGATTTATTCAAGAAGTGAATATTTTGCAAAAGGATTACTATACTCCATGAAATCTTGCAAAATTAACACCATGATACCTACTTGAATGCTATATAACATTCAACTTTTGAAAAATATAAAGAAAAAAACACGAATACAAAAATTATGGAATTACTTGCATTAAAAACTGTAGATATATTATCCAAAATCGGAATGGTTACACATTTACATATATGATCTCTGCAAAAAATAATATACTGTAACAGGTATTTACTTTGTTTTTATTCAAACTCTCCTTCCTGACATACAACAAATAGGTAACTGATAACTAATAAATGTTTTATGGAACACAATACGTAGGCTACCTACAACGTGGATTATTGGTTATGACTGAGTTATGATTTTCTCTTGGTCTTTAGGGAATCTGAAGAACGACAAATTCGGAGATTTAAACTTGTAGTTACTGCAATTTTCGTCATTGCACACATTGCCTTTATTCCGACGCATGATTAAAACGTTATTATAACATCTCGCATCCCTTTAAAGCACGTGCTGATTGTATCAACCCTATGACCAGTGCCTTGCCTGCCGCTTGAGCGCTAGTGTCGCGAATGTTGGCAAAAAAAAGTGTTGAAGTTGCGCGACTGTATATATTAGACTGTGAAGAAATGAGAAGAAACCGAGGTTCGAGGGTTCTATATATGGCAACGCAGCTAAGAATCGATTTTTATTCCTGTAAACGTCGATATTAGAAAGAAATGAGAGGAAACCGAGGTTCAAGGGTTTTATATATGGCAACGCAGCTAAGAATCTATTTTTATTCCTGTACACGTCGATATTAGAAAGAAATGAGAAGAAGCCGAGGTTCGAGGGTTTTATATATGGCAACGCAGCTAAGAATCTATTTTTATTCCTGTAAACGTCGATATTAGAAAGAAATGAGAAGAAACCGAGGTTCGAGGGTTTTATATATGACAACGCAGCTAAGAATCGATTTTTATTCCTGTAAACGTCGATATTAGAAAGAAATGAACATCGGGATTAATATTTTTATTGAATTGCAGTAAGTCACGTTCTTTTGTTCTCAGCTAAAGTATTGTTATGTCTACTAATTTACAGAATATATGTGTGTTAAAATACTAGCAATACTTAGTATTTAGTAGGGATCGGATTTTTAGGTACCAGAATAAAATTATCCAAATAATTAGCACAAATCGAGCATTTATGTTGTTTTTTTATAATTTGTTCATAACTACTACCAACATTAACTACCTGAAAACCCGGTTCTAAGGAATTAATAACCTAAATATTAACTGGATTAAAATTTCAATTGAAACTGAAATGTAGTATGGTTCTATTTTCATATATAATAGGCCTACTACGTTGAAAGCCCCAGTAGTATAAAACTTAAAATAAGAAAACAAAATCACGTTTGCTTCATATTCCTATACGCTCACGTCATTTTTGAGTATTAAATAAAATGTCCAAAACTACTATAAAGACCAAAAATTAAGTTATATCGTCTTATAGTAGACATAAAGGTATAATTAATATAAAATAGTATATCTTACTACCCTTAAAGCAACAAGAACGTGTAAAATACGCCGCATCTTGCATTTCTTTGCAGATTATTATTCTTGCTAAATTTCGCGTTCATTCCTTCGAAAATCGAAATATTCGCATGAATTTATCGTCGTTATATAGTTACAAAGGATTATTCCTGTCTCTCATAACTCTAATCCTGAGATTTAATACTCGTGGACAGAAATTTTCCTTTGATAATCATCCAGCTGATCTACTTACTCCATCTTGCATACATGAAGCAGTGGTTTTAAACCTGCCCCAGCCGTGGTCTCCGCTTCAGACCATGGTTTCGAGGCATGGCTCAGAAATATGAAAAGACCTCGTTTTATAAATCTAAACGCGGTTTAAAGCCATAGACCTCGTTTTAGAAATCGACCCTCAGTCTCCGAGCCCATTTACAAAAACGTATTCTTACACTGTTGGTCTCGAGAGAAAAAACTGCAAACATTCACACACCCAAAGCAGATAAAAACTAACTAATAACTCTAGAGAGAGTACAGAATAAAATCCTAGAACTGCTATATATAAAAAAAACATTCATGTTACAACATATTCCAATCTTATGAATCCATGCTGGTTGTATTTAATGTATCATCTCTCAGTAGTCGCGGGATAAGAGCACAACAAATGTATTTGTTCAAAAACATAAATGGCTTAATAGACAACCCTGATCTTGTACAGCTAATAAGTTTCAATATTGGCAAATCAAATTTGAGAAAGCGATCTCTTTTATTTACAGACATCAAAACACGATCTCACAAAATGTCTCCACTTTTATTAATGCTGCGAACTTACTATCATCTATCAAATAAACAGGATTTAGTTTTCTCGTTATCGTACAATATGTACAAGAAAAAGTTATATACAGCAATAGTTTCATCATATGTTGGATTCTAGTTGCATGTTGGTTGTAGTTCTAGTTAGGTATCATGCTGGTTGGAACACGTGTTCTGTAGTCGTGAATTTCTTAAATAAATAAATTAAGCCTATTAGTCCTACTATATAATACTGTAATCTGAATTTATTAACATAGAGTTATATTTACTCTGTAATTTGCCAATTATAGCTACATTTTACATTTTTGGCTATGATATCTATATTTTACTCTTTTAATTTATTTTTATTTGATATTTTTCATTTATATCTATATCTGTGTCTTTTATTTAGGTAGTATCTATTTGTTTTTTTTTTAATTTTTAATTTTTAATTTGTAATTACACTTGTATCTTGCATTTGTATCTGTTTTATCTCCTTTTCATGTTATATGCAATTCTGTGTTTTTTTAACAAATCTGTACTGTCTATTGTAATTGGGGCTTTGCCCTGTTATAGACATAAATAAATAAATAAATAAATAAATAAATAAATAAATAAATAAATAAATAAATAAATAAATAAATAAATAAATAAATAAATAAATAAATAAATAAATAAATAAATAAATAAATAAATAAATAAATAAATAAATAAATAAATAAATAAATAAATAAATAAATAAATAAATAAATAAATAAATAAATAAATAAATAAATAAATAAATAAATAAATAAATAAATAAATAAATAAATAAATAAATAAATAAATAAATAAATCGCCACCGTCGCCAAGTAGACAAACATTTCCAATAGAATTGACTACCTTAACTGAAAAAAGAAAGTCGTATTTTTTTTTAAATAGTCCTACAAGATTCCCTAGATTTGGCACCTACTATTATTCTAATTACTCTTTTTTTAATAGGAATATATTGTTACTATCTGTGGAATTTCCCCAGAATATTATTCCAAAACTCATTACCGAGTGGAAGTACGCAAAGTATATTGTTTTTAAGGTATTGATATTTACTATCTTTTGCATAGATCTAATAACAAAACATGCTGAATTTAGTTTGGGGGTAATTTCTTTAATATGATTTTTCCAATTTAACAATTTTCCAAAATATTTAAGCCAAGAAATTTGGTTGTTGTTGTTTCTAATAGGGATCAATTGTTAATTATTGCGCTAGAAATTTGCGACGTTGAATTTGGACAGGATTTAAATTGAATTATTTTAATTTTGTTACAATTTAATACTAATTTAATGACTAAGGACCAGTCACATATTTTGAAGAGAATTTCCTCTGTTGAAGATTGGAATGTGTTGGAGTTATTGGCTGTAATTACTATACTTGTGTCATCTGCAAATAATATGGGATGGCCTACATCTTTTATTAGGGGAGCAAGATCATTTATGAACACTACAAAAAGTAGGGGACCTGGATTAATCTTGCACAGGACAGGGACCGATGGCGGGGTTATGTGAGGGCGGGAATGAACCTCCGTGTTCCTTAAAAGTAATTTATAAGTAAGTAATGTATTTAGTATCGATATTAACCCCTCGTGTTGTACTAGTGTGCTGTAAAAACTTCCTGTAATACATTTCAACTAGACGGTGACTATGAATTAAGACTTTGCAGTGCTATTAAGATTTGTTACATGTTTTCTTTATTCTAGCTGTGAAGCAATGTAGAAATTCATGGAATATAAGTATGTACAATAGAATAACACCTTAGATTAAAATATTTAAGCAATTTTGAAACGTGGAGGTTGAAGCATCTCGCGATTGCAAGATATATATTTTTTCATAACCTAATTGTTGTTAAAGTAAAGTCGCTTTTTTGGACACTTGAGTCGGTATCTCGAACATGAAAGCGTAGCTGTCAGATATTCTGTGAACTGCACATCTACATTTTCAGAGCTCTGATTGGCATCTCTGAATGGTTGCCAATAGCTACGACACATGGAAACCAGACAGATCTGGTATTGTTCGATCTCTTATTCATGGTTTCACTTTTAGCCTCTCCCCCGCCCCCCCCCACTTTTCCTTTTGACTGCCTGCGCCTCCATTAGTTTCTTTTTTCTCTCAGATCACAATGGGCTCATCGGAGCGTAGCCTCTAACCCCGCAGTAATGGTCAACTACCTGCTGCAACTCAACAAGTCTGTGCTCGCTGAAGGTATGGAAGGAGCTAAATCATCCCTCTCTGTTCCATAATTCATCCTGCCCTTACATATCGCTGGGATTCACAAGAGATCGGGGATGGAGCACTCTCACAGCACATTTGCTATCAACTTTTGCTTCTTCAGTCACGTCCTCGGGGCATTCATCATCAAGTCTCTTAATAGAATGGTCTGAGAGAGCGGTGCAACTGTGTAAGGGTATTTCGGTTGGATAATGAGACGAATTATCTTCAATGTTTCGTGTCTGATTCGTAGCTCAGTAAAGTGTGACGCTCAGTGGCTTAAAATCCGAGAAAATTCATAACTATCCATCTAATGGTTATATTTACTTGAATTTTATTTATTTATTTATTTATTTATTTATTTATTAATCTGGCGAAGTGAAGGCCATCAAGCCTTTCCTACCACAAAACCAGAATACAAATAGGCATATACAAAAAAAAAAAATACACAGAGAAGAAGTAAATCAGAAATAGAAAAGAAATTACAAATATCAAATTCAATTATAGTCCCGACGCTGTTATTCCCGGCGTGACTCCTCCTCTTTGCTTACGTCTTAGGAAGTGAAGGCTTTATAAAGTGTAGGTAAGTAGTATCGTTTTTGGTCTTTCGTTGCCGAGCTACCATACGAGGAATCTATTTGCCACACCGTTAAACATTATCATGTCGTAGCTCCTATGATAATAAATCAAACGCAATGTAATTCAGCAAATAATTGAGCGGCAAATAACGTCTTCGTGTGCTTTCTGCGAACGCCAACGAAAGAGCCAAAATTGCGGGCGATTATATTAAGTATTTCTCGAGCCTTAAGAAATGAATAACGTCTTGCTCAGTGAATCACAAGACGCACACGTTTAAATGTAGCCGACCTGCAACGCCATTGGCTGCCGGAAATTAGAATGACGGACTATAGAATATCATATAGGCCTAAAACTTCTCTCTTAACCGAGTCATATGCTTTTTTGAAATCTATGAATAACTGATGCACTGTACCCTTATACTTCCATTTTTTCTCCATTATCCGTACTAAATTAGGCCTACTAAAATAAAAAAATACGTACACATACACATCGAATTTCTAAAATATTACCCCCGATTTTGAGACTATAAGTATTATTTATTCATTTTTTTCAACATGTGTTTACCTGAAACGATCCACAATCATGTAATTCTAGTCACACTTAAGAACAACTTCACAAAATAGTAACAGTAACAACACTTATCCTTGCGCACGGGGTAATTTGTGCTTATACGAATAGAAATCAGTCATAACTATCTGCAAAGTCGATATATTGAGAAGACATGACACATTCATCAATATAGGTTCACACAATTAGAATACCTTATAAATATTTACAATACTTCACGTCTTTGTCCTCGAGAAAATGCCAAGAGGAAAACAATTAAATTCGAACTTCAGTTTCAGATATATTTTAGTTCAAAAATTCATTTTCAATACGGAAAATGAGTAATAAATAAAAATCCTACCCAATTCTTTGTTTACTGAAAATATATCTTTCACATTGCCTTTTATTACGGAATTTGAAACACGAAATTTGCTAGAATATAAGTACCTCGTTTGAATACATTCAGTCTCATCATTTTACAATTAATTGTAGTAAATATTCACTTTATCACGTTATTCAGAAATAAAATGCAGAATAATGCTGACTGTAATGTACTAGGTCTTTATCCAGCACAAATTTTATTCAGTTGGAAATTCGTTTCCGTAGTAATATTTCACATTATTGTTATTGTCTTTTTTTTTTAACAATTAAAAAAAATAAAATCAGTTAACATAGCTGGTATTTAAAGTAACAAATTTTAAAGCAGAGTGTATTGATATAATTTATTCTACTTACTTCAATGAAGGACGAGCTTCCTATGAAACAATAAGCACTGAGGAGTAATGGCAACAACTCGGCAGCCATTGAACGCCGCCTTAATGTATGAGCGAAAAAACATGCAACTGATAATAACGGCCTTATCGTGGGGGACTTCAATGCCTGACATGTAAAGGTATTTCTTTTTACTTGTCTTTTACCTGAAAACTTTAATACATTGTTAAAGTGACGTAAAATATTCATTAAAATAAACAAATACTTTTATCTATCCTACTCTACGTTCTGCCGAGACGTAGCTAGGAGGATAATATTAAATTCGATTTGAGGAGGGTAGGATATGATGCTAGAGACTGGATGGTGGACTTACGTGAGGGCGGCAATGAACCTCCGGGTTCTCTAAAAGTCATTTGTAAGTAAGTAATAATTTATTTATTTATTTATTTATTTATAATATTTATTTACTTATAATGTTAATGTGCGAAACAACAGCACAAGACCAATTACAGTTTAGCACAGGTACAAACAAAACAACAAATGATGATGAGAATGAATGATAGATATGGCAGTGAGATGAAATACAATCAATATAATAGTCTACATTAATCAATTGACCAAATGCAATAATAATAATAGTAATAATAATAATAATAATAATAATAATAATAATAATCATCATCCTGTCAAGTACTAGTCCCAAAAGAAATGGTACGGCCTGAAAAAGCGATTTTCTTGCCATCTTTTCATAGGTCGACCAAGTGACCGTTTCCCATTTGGACGATACTTCATTATTGCCTTAGGGATCCTGGATGAAACCATTCTTGAGACGTGTTCCTTCCAGTTTAACTGATATCTGGAGATATAGTCCAGTATTGATGACACATTAAGTTCTTGAAGGATATCTTCATTTTTCTTTCGATCCCATTTAATGTTCGGCGCATGAATCTCATCTCGCAAGCTGTTAGTCTGCTTTCATCTTTTGTCCTTATAGTCCACGCTTCACTCCCATAACATAAGACTGGTCGAGCTATTATTTGATAAAGACGAGTACGAGTTAATTTTTGTGCTAATGAAGGTTTTAAAACTCTATTAATGATGCCCATTGATTTGTTGAATTTTACAATTTTCTCTGATAAATCCAAATTTTCAACAAAAGAAAGTTTATATCCTAAATAATTAAACTCATTAACTTTTTCCAAAATTGTGTTATTAAACAAATTTTGCTTGGTATTGGGTATTTACACACAAAAGGCCATTTTCTTTGTTTTATTAATGGATATTTTCATTGAATGTTTTTGAGCCCTTAAATTTAAAATTACATATGACCATTGCAAATCATCTTCAGATGTTGCTAGTAAAACAAGATCATCTGCAAACGTTATTACATCTAATTTTAAATTTCAGTTAATAGTGATATATCCGTGTTTTGTTTCTCTAAAATCTTTCACAATGGCATTCATATAAAAATTAAAAAGCAAAGGAGAGAGGCCACAACCTATAATAATAATAATAATAATAATAATAATAATAATAATAATAATAATAGCTTGTTTATACGGATGGCTTGAATATGATAGGAGACGATCCACAAACGATTAGAGAAAACACGGGAATTTTACTTGAAGCAAGTAAGGAGATAGGTTTGGAAGTAAACCCCGAAAAAAAAAAAAAAACAAAGTATATGATTATGTCTCACGACCAGAAAATAGTACGAAATGAAATATGAAAATTGTAAATTCATCCTCCGAAAAGGTGAAAAAATTCAAGTCCTTGGACGAAAAGTGACATAATATTTGTCGCCGATTTGCAAAAGGGGATATGTCCAACATAAGAAAATGTTGGAAAATCGCAAAAACTATAACTGAGGTAACAGTTGATATATATTTTTTTCTAATTAGATCACTATGGATACATACATTCAGGATCAATGAACATTTTAATTTTTTAAGCTTGCTATAGCTTTTTACGATTTTTCAACACTTTGTCACTTTGGACGTGTCCACTTTTGCAAATCGACGACAGATATAATGACACTCGAGAGGAAATTAAACGCTGAATAAATATGGGAAATTCCTGTTACCTTTCGGCTAAGAAACTTTTATCATCGAGTGTGCTCTCGAAAAATATGAAAGTTAGAATTTATAAAACAGTTATTTTACCGGTTGTTCTGTATGGTTGTGAAACTTGGACTCTCACTTTGAGAGAGGAACAGATGTTAAGGGTGTTTGAGAATATGGTGCTTACGAAAATATTTTGGTTTAAGAGGGATGAAGTTACAGGAGAATGGAGAAAGCTACACAACGCAGAACTGCACGCATTGTATTCTTCACCTGACATAATTAGGAATATTAAATCCAAACTTTTGAGATGGACAGTACATGTAACACGTATGGACGAATCCAGAAATGCATATAGAGTGTTAGTTGGGAGACCAGAGGGAAAAAGACCTTTAGGGAGGCCGAGACGTAGATGGGAGGATAATATTAAAATGGATTTGAGGGCGGTGGGGTATGATGATTAGTAAAATGGATTTGAGGAAGTTGTGATATGATGATAGAGACTTGGATGAATATTGCTCAGGATAGGGACCGATGGGGGGCTTATGTGAGGCGGCAGTGAATCTCCGGGTTTCTTAAAAATCACGTACAAGTTGTAAGTTATAATAATACTAATGATAATAATGATTATGTAGGTCTATAAGAACATACTCGGGAGGAAATTAAACACAGAATAAATATGGGAAATGCGTGTTATTATTCGGTTGAGAAGCTTTTATCATCCAGTCTGCTGTCAAAAATCTGAAAGTTAGAATTTATAAAACCGTTATATTACCGGTTGTTCTGTATGATTATGAAACTTGGACTCTCACTTTGACAGAGGAACAGATATTAAGGATGTTCGAGAATAAGGTGCTTAGGAAAATAGTTTGGCGTAAGAGGGATGAAGTTACAGGAGAATGGAGAAAGTTACACAACACAGAATTGTACGCATTGTATTTCTCACCTAACAAAATTAGGAATATTAAATCCAGACGTTTGAGTTGAGCAGGGCATGTAGCACGCATGGATGAATCCAGAAATGCATATAGAGTGTTAGTTGTGAGGCCGGAGGGGGAAAGACCTTTGTGGAGGTCAAGGCATGGATGGAAGGACAATATTAAAATAGATTTGAGGGAGGTGGGACATGATGTTTATTAAAATGGATTTGATGAAGTTGCGATATGATAATAGAGACTTGGATTAATATGGCGGGCTTATGTGAAGGCGACAATGAACCTCCGGGTTCCTTAAAATTCACTTACAAGTTGTAAGTAATAATAATGCTAATGATAATAATGATAATGTAGGTCTGTAAGAACATACTCGGGAGGAAATTAAACACAGAATAAATATGGGAAATGCCTGTTATTATTCGGTTGAGAAGTTTTTGTCATCTAGTCTGCTGTCAAAAAATCTGAAAGTTAGAATTTATAAAACAGTTATATTACCGGTTGTTCTTTATGGTTGTGAAACTTGGACTCTGACTTTGAGAGAGGGACATAGGTTAAGGGTATTTGAGAATAAGGTGCTTAGGAAAATATTTGGGGCTAAGAGGGATGGAGTTACAGGAGAATGGAGAAAGTAACACAACACAGAACTGCACGCATTGTATTCTTCACCTGACATAATTAGGAACATTAAATCCAGAGGTTTGAGATGGGCAGGGCATGTAGCACGTATGGGCGTATCCAGAAATGCATATAGAGTGTTAGTTAGGAGGCCGGGGGGAAAAAACCTTTGGGGAGGCCGAGACGTAGATGGGAAGATAATATTAAAATGGATTTGAGGGAGGTGGATATGATGATAGAAAATGGATTAATCTTGCTCAGGATAGGGACCAATGGCGGGCTTATGTGAGGGCGGCAATGAACCTCCGGGTTCCTTAAAAGCCAGTAAGTAAGTAAGTAAGTTAGTAAGGCCTATAAGAACAGCGAAGTCAAATTTAAAATTTGGACTGTGCTAGTGTCAAAACTTTTATTTTGTTTGTTATCACGAAGAGTGGAGGAAAGCCTAACAGTGCAATGATTATGTTGTAATTTAATTGTTCATATTGTAGTTCGGATCTCCTGGTAGAGGGGCCAGAGAAGGCCTGACGGCCTTATCTCTACCTGGTTAAATAAATAAATACTAATATTACTAATACTAATATTAGGAAAGTGGAAAGTATTGCTACAGCTCTGAGTATATCATAATATTCCTTTTTTTTTTTTTGTCTTCCTTTTACGATTTAGCTGCAACAAATATCTTCCCCCTTATGCCAAAACCATGGATGTGTTATTGTTTTACTCTGACGAAAGCGTGTTTGAAGTTCTTAAATGCGCTTATAAATTCAGGAAATCTCCATTTTAATCAACTTATATAGGAAGTTGATTAATTAAAGTTTTCCTGATTTTGTAAGGGCATTTGAAACTTTAAACTCGTATTTCTCAGAAGTAGAATATGTATACTTTCATGGTTTTTTGGCATGAGGGGTATGATATTTTCTTTTCCGACTTATAATTAATTAAATACCGATTTAAATATTGATGGAATCCGTCGACATGACGTCTGAAACACTCAGATTATCTGTTCCTCGTATTACGATAGACGTAAGACATAATTACTAATGGTGGAAAGAAGTTGAGTGTACGTAGTTGGGATACAATTCTATTGTTCAAGTGACAGTTTGCAAGAAAGATAGCTTGTTTGTGTGACATACAACAATTATGATGTGTATTTCAGAAGATAACACTGTTGGCCCTGGCGTACGATAAACACAACAAGCAATTTCTACTTTGCCGAAGGTTACGTACTTGAGTTATATTTTCAACGCATGCTTGAACATTTTGTTGGTTAAAAAACGTGATGCGTAATGATATGGATCGTGAAGGTTGGGCGTCATATTGACCCTATGAGAACTGAGTCCTGCCATGTGAAAAGTTTCCGAACGCTAAAAATTACGAAATACCTGGGAAGTGAGCCAACACTCTCTGACAATATTTCCCAGAGATTCCTTCTCGCCGATCCAATATACAGTTGTATATTCACCCTACCATTATCTCCTGGCCTAGTTGCCTCATAAGTGATGCCTTGTCTTCGGACAATTGACTAAACAACAACAATACTACAAATATGCATTTTTCAGAAATTAATCCTCAAATCTGGACTCTGTATTCGATGTATGAGTACACATAGTACACTCTCTAGTTCAGTGAGATGTATCTCTTTGTTTTATGACAATCATAAACGAGAAGCTTATGTTCCATAAATATGAGTTTGCAAATGTTATAAAAAAGTACAGAGCTTCTTATGCAAGCTTGATGTTCTCATTTATTCTTTTAATGCACAACTGGTCTACACCCTGCGAAAAAGCCCACTTTCAACACTCCTTCTGTAGGTACAGTTGTCATAAAAAAAGTGGCCGCACTCGTGAACAGCGAAAATCTCCTAAGTCCACTTCTGGTCACGGCGATGTTACACGATGCATGTCCCTGTACAAGCAGTTCCGGAACTATAGAATTATTCAATATATGCGTCTCATAGATTTATTTTTTATTTTATTGGGTTATTTTACGACGCTGTATCAACATCTAGGTTATTTAGCGTCTGAATGATATGAAGGTGATAATGCCGGTGAAATGAGTCCGGGGTCCAGCACCTAAAGTTACCCAGCATTTGCTCGTGTTGGGTTGAGGGAAGACCCCGGAAAAACCTCAACCAGGTAACTTGCCCCGACCTGGATTCGAACCCGGGCCACCTGGTTTAGCGGGCAGACGCGCTGACCGTTACTCCACAGGTGTGGACGCGTCTCATAGACCAGCGGTAGAGTGCTCTCTTAATGATTCCAAGAGTGAAAGTTCGGGTCTCGTTCAAGTTTTCATTTTATTTTTTAAATCGTTGTTTAGTGATATAAATAATATTCAAATTATATTTTGCATTCTGTCATCGTTGTTTAGCGTTACAAATAGTATTCAAGTTGACATTTATATTCTGTCATCGTTGTTTAGTGTTACAAATAATATTCAAGTTGACATTTATATTCTGTCATCGTTGTTTAGCGTTACAAATAATATTCAAGTTGACATTTATATTCTGTCATCGTTGTTTAGCGTTACAAATAATATTCAAGTTAACATTTATATTCTGTCATCGTTGTTTAGCGTTACAAATAATATTCAAGTTGACATTTATATTCTGTCATCGTTGTTTAGCGTTACAAATAATATTCAAGTTGACATTTATATTCTGTCATCGTTGTTTAGCGTTACAAATAATATTCAAGTTAACATTTATATTCTGTTATTGTTGTTTAGCGTTACAAATAATATTCAAGTTAACATTTATATTCTGTTATTGTTGTTTAGCGTTACAAATAATATTCAAGTTAACATTTATATTCTGTTATTGTTGTTTAGCTTTACAAATAATATTCAAGTTGACATTTATATTTTGTTATCTTCTTTATCGATATAAATAATATTCAAGTTATTTATATTTTTTATCGATCTTTTAGCGATATAAATAATATTCAAGTTATAATGTTTTACATTCTGCTATCGTTTTTTAGTGATATAAATAATATTCAAGTTATCATTTGTATACTGTTATCGTTGTTTAGCGTTACAAATAATATTCAAGTTGACATTTATATTCTGTTATCGTTCTTTATCGATATAAATAATATTGAAGTTATTTATATTTTGTTATCGTTCTTTTAGCGATAGAAATAATATTCAAGTTATAATGTTTTACATTCTGCTATCGTTTATAAGCGATATAAATAATATTCAAGTTAACATTTGTATTCTGTTATCGTTCTTTATCGATATAAATAATATTCAAGTTATTTATATTTTGTTATCGTTCTTTTAGCGATATAAATAATATTCAAGTTATAATGTTTTACAGTCTGCTGTCGTGTTTTAGTGATATAAATAATATTCAAGTCATCATTTGTAATCTGTTATCGTTGTTTAGCGATATAAATAATATTCAAGTTATTTATATTCTGTTATTGTTCTTTGGCGTTATAAATACTCTGATTTTATATAGGACCTAAGTAATTATTGCAATATAAATAACAATTTTTCTTTGTAAAATAGGTTATTTTATTTAAGTAATAATTATATATTATATAATATCTTATATTAATTAAACAAACCGATATTTATCATTTATATTGTTATCGTTCTTTAGTGAACCTGTATAAATAATATTGAAGTTATTCATATTCTTTTAACGTTGTTAGCTATATAAATAATATTCAAGTTATTTGTATTCTGTTATCGTTCTTTAGCGACATAAATAACAAATTTAATATTAGGTTTGGAACAATACAGTTGCATATTATTGGTGTTAGTTTTTTTTCTTTTTATATTATTACAGTATACTATCTTCAAACACAATAACATGAAAAGGAGTCACGAGGAGTTGAAACTGAGACGTTTACATCTAAATTCCGACGTTCTTCCGACTGAACTACGAGGGCACAAGTAAAGAAACTTTAGCGGAAAAGTTGGCCCAATCCCCCTCCAAGGTTTTCTGATTATTTGTAGAAGTTCGTCCAGGATGCGGGGGGCCAAAGGCTAATTGGGATTTCCCGGTATCTGACCAGGTCAAAAATCCTGATAGAACTAATATTTAACCCTTGCCGTGAATTTCGGTGAAGTCCGGAGGGCCCAATTAGTCAAATCCACTCTCTCACCGCCACGCTTGGGCCCCTGGGATTTATTAAGATTCGAAAGAGACAGTGGTATTGCGGAAAGTAATGGGAAGTTAACGCATTTATCCTTCCCAAGAAAAACTGCAAAGATGAGCAAAGGAAGCTTTCAACAGAAAAAGGAGCAACTTCTGCGGACCTCTGGAAAAAGAACTAAGGAAGAGACTAGTGAAGTGTTTTGTGTGGAGTGTGGCAATATATGGGGAAAAAAACGTGGACATTACGATGAAATGAAGAGAAACAAATAGAAGTATCTGAAATATGGATGTGGAGAAAATTGGGACGTGTGAAGTGAACAGAGAGAATAAGAAATGAAGTTGTGTTGGAAAAAGTGGATGAAGAAAAAATGATGGTGAAACTGATTAGAAAGAGAAAAAGGAATTGATTGCGACACTGGTTGAGAAGAAACTGCCTACCGAAGGATGCACTGGAAGGAATGGTGAACGGGAGAAGAGTTCGGGTCAGAAGAAGATATCAAATAATAGACCACATGAAGATATGTGGATTATGAGCGGATACTAAGAGGAAGGCAGAAAATAGGAAAGATTGGAGAATGTTGGGTTTGCATTGAAAGACCTGCATATGGGCAGAACATTTATGTATGTCCAGGATGCTTGGAATGTTGTGGCTGAGAACAGTCGCTATTTGAAAAGAATCTAGTCGATTCCATGCCCACTGGACTGCAAGATATGATCGAGATGTGGGGAAGATAGATTAAATATATTGAATCGTGGCTTTTTGTTTTGTTTTTTGAACGATTAATTTTTTTAATGTTCTAAGGCATACGCCAGTAAGTCTGTTTTGTATATGTCACGAAACAGATTTTTGTTGAAAATAAAAATCTTTATTTCTTTTCATTTGCAGCCATAATGCCATAATAAATAATGATAAAGTATGGCATAATACATTCATGAACCTGATGATTAATTAGTAAAATAATCATAAAAGAGAAAGGAGCAATTATGTATATTTTGTATTTTCGTCTTAAAATCAAACGAAAAAAGGACATAAAAAAGCATTAGGTTGTATTCGAACACAGAACCTCACGGATAACAAGCCGGAACGCTACCATTACGCTATTAAGTAACACAAAGAATACTTGGATGATAACTGTAGATATCAGGCAACGTGGTACAACAACATGTAACATCGCCTGTCTCCGAATTGTAACGAAGATACCCGAAGGGAACTATGCTTCTGGGGAGCGGCCACTGTTTCTTTTGACAACTGTACTTCCATATTTGAATGAATTGTTTTTTCCGTTTCTTTTTTGTTTTAGCAGGATGAATGCAACTATGTAAAAATTGATTTCATATCCGTCGGTGTCTCAAGTACGGTCTTGGGAAGTGATGTCAAAGCAAGCGCATTTTTCTGACATTGACGTAGTGCGCGGGCAGCAAGCGCTAAGTATGGAAAGAGGAAGGGTTGTGTATATGAATAAGAAAAGTGTTGGATTAAGAAAACAGTGGTGCACAAACTTCAAACGGAACGTGAAATTTTATGTCGATATTTTTATATGGCTTCTTTCTGTTTGATATTATCTATATTGTCTGTAAAATAAAAGCACTAACACTGATTTCTTAATATTGCACTTGTGTTTTAAATCTTAATAACATAATAGAGAGTTAAGTAAGAATATTCACTTAAATTCCATAGTAGTATAATATTATACTGTATTAAGTGGATGAAACACATCATTCATAAAGAAAATGATATTCCAAAGAAAGAGATTGAGTATGACATGATAAGTTGGAATTGATATTGATGGTATCTTTAGCCTTATAAAAGTTATCAATAAACTAATCAAAACAATATTACAGTACAAAGCAAAGTTACCTAGGTACTGTATCTGTTTTAAGTGTAACTAATATTACATAACAAAACTCTTATCGCATTATGCTTTTAAGGTGATATTTGTGAGCAACTTTCTATCTTCAGAGTATTAAATTATTTTCTCGAAATCTGCTGAAGCTATAGAGCTGACATTTTTACAACACATGGGCACGTATCTTTTGCTTATGATGTAACAGTAGTTGCTTTGTTAATTGATTTCCTTACAAATAATTTCCATGCGAATATTTTCAAAATGTTCAATACACTATCTTCAGTAATACGTATATACGGTATATTAGATTTACGGAAACATTCTGTATGGCTACTAAATAAATAGGCCTATACCTGAAAATTTCACTTTTCTATACGAAAAGTTGAGAAAATATTTCTTTTGAATAAAAGAATCAAACTTGTGAATAATGAGCATTAAAATTAAAACTTACATCCTTATAATGCACTTATACTTCTCAGACAAATCTAAAAATTAACATGGATACAGTTTTAATAAGTTCTCTTCCCTTTATATATTGAATCAGTGCTGGCCATCCCTGAATATAGCTCGACCAAGCGGTATATACCACCTCTTTCGTCTGTCTCATTCCTTTCCGCTGTAACGGTCTCAGGCTCTCCTGGACTCTAAAGCGCGCGCTTGATCCTGTGGGCATCAATTGACATGCCCGGTCTTGGGCGTCATGAGACAAATATTTAAAATACTGTGATTTAGAAAATTTGCAAAGCTAATTTCATCCTCTCAAATACAAACTCAGTATTTGTCATATTGTAGCCTATATAGCTGAATATTCCACGAGTTCATAAATCACTGGAATGCATCACATCCCGTTTGTGAAGTGATGTCGACGATATATCAAATTTCTTTAAACATACTGTTATTTTACACCCGGCTGTTAATACGTTAACATCTTTGCTTTGCAAATTACTATCCATAGTGATGAGTGTGCGAAAATATCAGCAAAGTAGTCTCTAGAAATTATGTTCGTGTAATATTTCGTGTCCTTCTATTTTGATCGTTTTTTGGGTGGTATCCACAACTTTTGAATAAAACAATCGTAGTTTTTAATTTTTACATGGAGTTGTGCACAATATTTCGAATGGTTTTACGTAACCTACCAGTTTGGTAGTGGAGTCACATACAGAAGTCTTCATCAGAAGAGGATAGTGCCTTCAAAAAGTTCGTAATATTTTGCGTTTTTCTATTTTGGTCGTTTTTTAGGTGGTATCCACAACCTTTGAGTTAAACAATCATAGTTCTTAATTTTACATGGAGTTATGTACTATATTTCGAATGGTGTTACGTAACCTACCAGTTTGGTAGTGGAATCGCATACAGAAGTCTTGATCAAAAGTGGATAGTGCCTTCAAAAAGTCTGGAAACCACTGGGCTATAGCATTATTAAGATTTTAACTATATGGTATTATGTTAAGGTTTCATATTGGCCTGATTTGATGTCTATGTCGCAGCTGAAAATTATTTAAGACTCACTACATTAACTACCTTTCGTGATCACATGCTGCAGTTTACGTAATTTCAAAGACTAATTTAACTTCTTGCCGAAATCTCGTGCTGTAGTTTACGTAACTTCCAAGACTTCATTAGCTACCCACACGAGATCATAATATGTTGTGTCTTGCGAATACATAATTTTATCACAGTTGCGAAGCTCAATACTTACTAAAAATGCAAACATAGACAGTTGAAATATGCATCCATAGTAGTTGCTAGCCACCAGGATAGCTCCTATCGCCTCATCACACAATCTTTCCGTAGCAGACGATAAAATGTATTGTAC
Source organism: Periplaneta americana (assembly GCF_040183065.1). NCBI lineage: Eukaryota > Metazoa > Arthropoda > Insecta > Blattodea > Blattidae > Periplaneta > Periplaneta americana. The sequence continues at coordinate 6,132,962 of NC_091129.1, read as the reverse complement.
TTTTGATATCGTGTTCTTTTGAAAAATTAATGTCTTCCTTCCACTATTGAAATACGAAATACATAATGTTTATATATTATTTTCATAAAGTATATATTATATTTTATAAACTCTCCTTCCTGGATCTTTCGGAAGGATAACTCTGACCTCTTTTTCTTAAAATATTTATAGTACCACAAACGTCTCCTTGTCCCATATTATTACTCAAATTATTGTATTTAAGCCATTTACTGTTATTACAACCGATAACGAGCATTTCACATCTTATACAACTTTTCACAACAATGCGAAATACGGCACAGTCAATGCCTTTTCGATCTAGACCAGGCCGTAATGTTTGTTCTGGTTTTCTATTTCAGTGTATGGAGCTCAGTGAATTATTATATTATAACTTTATTGCGTATCATAGCTAAGTTTTATTTAGTGTAATGTGTCCATAAGTTCCGTTTACTTCTTGTTGCATAATATGTTGCAGAAATAATTACAAAACTGTGATATTTTATGTGAAGAAAATTTTACAAGTTAACATAATCTTTTAGCATCAACATTTTAAGTTTAGAATGGAAGCTATTTTGAGATTAAAAAAAAAGAGTTTATATTGTGATTTTAATATAGCACATCTAACTTCCTTGATAAAGACAGTACATTTATCATACCACTCTTATGAAATTAGTGTACGTACATTGTTACTTCGTCTCTTAGGTAGTAGATACATACAATAATTCAGTACTCAATTCTAGTATTAAAAAACAGACAAATTGAATGTGCGGAATATCATACATGACATCATGCTTAATTATAATGTATAATTGCGAATTCAGGAATATAAGATATAGTAAACATAACCTATAATATTTCCATATGAATGGCAGGGCATTGGAGCTACTAAAATTAGACAGAAATGGGCAACTGGTACAGTAAACATAACCTATAATTTCAACGTATCTAAATATTCGTGCGATGCTACTGAAAATTATTGAATCGTGCATAAATGAATGTACAAGAATTTCGCAATATTTAATCGAAATAAAAGCAGGTAGATCTATTACACATACGAACAACGTAATTTTCACACCAAAAATAATAATATTACACCTTAAATCGCAAGGAATTATATCTGAAGTGTCTCCATATCATTGTTTTAAATTTTATTAATGCAATTTCACTACATTTTAGAGAAATACTAGTACCTTGTGCAGCAAATGCTGCTGCAAACTAAGTTCGTTAGACGTTCAAATAAACATTTTTCAGATTCATTCGCAATGAAGAATACTTTTGATAGTTATTTGCTTCCATAATAATGAAACATACTCCCTCTGAATGGATATTTTTAGGCCAAATACTTTTTCTTGAACCTATTCAACTTCAGTTTTTGAGTTTCAACGCGAAAACGCAAGTATCAATGTCAGGACGATAGCAGTAGCTATTTCAGGTCATTGTGGATTGTAGGCAGAAGTTAAAAAAAATGTCAGGTTTGCTAAGCTTTCGAACAATAGCATTTTCGTATAGCTGCTGTATGTAGAACTTGAAATGTAGAGCGTAAAATCATTTTATCCTACTAAGAGATCTTGCTGAAATGATCTGGAGACTACAACATTTTCTAGGCCTCTTATTTTATCAGTAAGTAATACCTTTTTATACATTTTCCTTAGGAACTGTAATTTTTGCGCTCTCTCGAGCCAATACTGAAGACAATGACACATCAATATCTACACTACACCGCCATTAAGTATATGGAAAAGACCCAACCCGACTGGGTTAATAAGTATAAAAATATTTGATTTTTAATAACAATATTGTTATCTTAAGTTTTGTAGTTACATATAGCAGCCACTCAGTAAATTATAGAAATGAAGATCTAAATTAAGATATTCTCTACATTTACTTACATAGCCTCAAAACATTTCAATTTCATGTCATCAATGTAGCATCAATATTATGTACAATTAATGAAAAATAGATGCATCATGATATTAACTATAATAATATTTAATTTCTAATGCTAATAATGTCATCAAACCATCTCAAGTTTCGTAGATTTGAATATCCAATACACAGCTGTACTCAGAAAATTATTATACACTGCAGAATCAGTTTTTAATAACAAATTGAATTGAACTCTAAATATGTCGGCAATCCTGCAGGTCATGGCCTTCATTTAATAACCTATTGTTTATTGTAGTGTGTGTTTTGTTCTGAAATTCAATCAAGTCGGCCGTGATTCGATAATATTAATTCTCAAAACTGACAACAGATGGATTTTGGAAAATAGGAAAATCGTGTAGGAAAATTGACATTTCACTGAAAACTACTACTTTTCCGAAAAACTTTGGGTTCCAAGCTTCAAAATGAGGGGCCATTTATTAAAATCCGTTCAGCCGTTTTCCCGTAATTTCCATTGCCAGTTCAAATTATATATATAGATGTGTTACATTTTATGGATTCCAATTAATTTATATGGTTGAAACGCCGCCCTTCGTGATCGGGTTAAGCGAGTCCATGGTCTGCCTTACGGCCTGTATTAGATAAAGCGGTTAGCAACTATCGCGAGAAATGCAAAAAATCACCCCACGCTTCGCGATTGTATGTAGTAGACTGTGATTTTATCCATAGTAACTAATGCTATAAGCATTTCTAACCTAATGACGGAATTATACGCAAACCAATTTAGATTAGTGAAACAATTATCGGACCACACAGTGCCTATTAAAATTCTTATTGTCTTCTTTTATTTAAAAATGTTCTGCTTCCATTGAGTAGGCCTAGTTAAGTTTTCTGCAAAGAAAGAAATCCCTATCACATCATCTTCATTGTTTACCAATTTTTGTATTCAAACTTTACTCTTAAAAAGAGTCCACACTTTTGGGGTAACAGTTAGGGCGTCTGGCAGCGAAACCAGGTGGCCCGGGTTTGATTCCCGGTTGGAGCAAGCTACCTGGTTGAGGTTTTTTCCGGAGTTTTCCCTCAACCCAATATGAGCAAATGCCGGGTAACTATCGGTACTGGACCCCGAACTCATTTCACCGGAACTATCACCTTTATCTCATTCAGACGCTAAATAACCTAAGATGTTGATAAAGCGTCGTAAAATAACCTACTAAAATAAAAAAAAAATTAATTGATTAACTAGTGGACTTACTCGTGTTAATCATGTAAGATTTTTGCGGCTTACAGCTGTTTCAGTGCTTCACTCACCATCCTCAGAGCCTACTAGATCACGGAGAATGGAGTCAAATAGTGTGTGTGTGTGTGTGTGTGTGTGTGTGTGTGTGTGTGTGTACTGAAATTGATCTGTGTGTTGAGAATTTGATCGGGGTGTGTTTTAGTGTGGTTGTACTGTATATTTCATATTGTTCTAGTGTGTTTAGTTTCTGGTTCTTGGGTTGTATGTGTAGGATTTCCATGTCAGTATTTATGTTATTGTATGTATGGTTAGCATTGGTTATGTGATCGGCGTATGTAGATGTATTGTGTCCTCTGGTTATTGCTTTAATGTGTTCTTTGTCTGATCTGCCTCTTTGTCCTATGTAGAACTTGTTGCAACTATTGCATCACATAACCAATGCTAATCATACATACAATAACATAAATGCGGACATGGAAATCCTACACATACAACCCAAGAACCAAAAACTCAACACATTAGAACAATACGAAATATACAAACACACTAAAACACACCCCGATCCAATTCTCAACACACAGATCAATTTCAGTACACACACACTATTTGACTCCACTCTTCAACACCTTTCAACAATCAAACACACCCACATAACAGGCAGAGAAGTTCGAGATGACGCCGCGATCTAGTAGGATTTGAGGTTGGTGCGTGAAGCACTGAAACAGCTGTAAGCCGCAAAAATCTTACATGATTAACACGAGTAAGTCCACTAGTTAATCAATTAATTATATTATTCAAGAGTTAAAAGTAGTGTACGCAATATTCAAAATGGAAAAAAAAAAAAAAAATTCTTACAAAGATTAACACAATTATCTGAACACACGCTTGCATTACATGGCCGTAATCTCTTCAAATAAGAAATGATGAGAGAATCACTTCAAACCCCAACGGGTAAATCTCAGCTTCTCTACTGAGAATGAAATTCGGATCTGGTGTGTTGTAGCTGAAGTGCCTCGGCTTCAGTTACAACGCTGTAGTATTTCAAATTTTTTATTCCTCTTTATTTAATTTTCAATAGAGCTTCCGGGCAGGTTATTACAAACTCGAACGAACACAAGAATGTGAAGATTTATAGGCGGGTACACAGTCCCGGCGTTGTGTGAAATATTTTGTCGTGCTGTGTTAGGTGTAGCGTCTAGCGAGGTCGAGAAAAGCCAAAAATATGTGCTTAACCCTTAAATACTATGTACAATTATTATTGTCACGTAACTAATATGGTGAGGTCTATGAGACCTCTGTTTATTTTATATATTTTTTAAAATAAGAATTTATTATATACAGTACAACATCTGCAGCATACTGACGTATGACTTATACAGGGACATCATTTTATTTTTACTAACATTTCATATATTAACCTGGCTATACCTTTGGATTAACGACTGGAGTTCGATTCTACTGGAGCAAAATACGAACAAATCACTTTACTAGGTATAGGAGGGAAGAAAAGTAGTTCATTTATTTACGTAAACTAGGAAATATCGCGATTTTGAGTTTGATATTTTCATTAGGTTTGTCTTTAATCAAAATACAGTGCTGTATTAACAATGAGTGTTTTTACTCACGAACTGAGCTGTCCATGTGGACGTATTCATTATGCAGTGTATATTATACTGTAGTAGTAGTAGTAGTAGTAGTAGTAGTAGTAGTAGTATTTATTTATTTATTTATTTATTTATTTATTTATTTAGCCATCAGGCCTTCTCTGCCCCTCTACCAGGGGATTACAACTATAATATGAACAGTAAAATTACTGTCTAGTCTGCAGCACATTAGCGTACAATATAGAGAATGAAGTTAAATTGAAAGGTAATCATAATATGGATATTTAAACACAATTTTAAAAATGGTGGCCGTTCATTTTGATACAGGCTTCAGTTATTTTTTGCATATTATCGCGCTATAGACTATTGTACCAAATTCCAATTACCAGTTTTGTCCTTCGTACTAGTAACTCATGTTGAAATAATTCTGTACCTGCTGTATAAAAAATTACCTTACGTACTTAAATTCAGTCTTCACTTCTGCCCGATCCGAAAAGATAAAATTACTCAGACATGCTATATACTGTCCGTCCAAGTGGTTTTGCCGCAGGGTCGTAGAAAGGAGGAAAATCACGTGACAGTTAATTACTTAACGAGGCCCTTTCATTTAAGTTATTTTAAACAGTTGTATAATATTACATAGAAGTCCAATTCCTAACAGAAATTAATGTTTTCAGAAAAGAGCTAAGACAGCCCAGCCACTAGCCTTTACAGAGGGGAAGCACAAGTGGGAGGGGGAAGTGGGATGCGACGTAGGCAAACGGACGACAGTACCTGTGCGAGAATATGATTCAATATTGAAAGTTCTTTCGTCACAGGAAAACGCGAACATATTTCTGGAACGTACTATACTCACTATTTCAGTACTATTTGTGTTTACTATGACCATAAGGCGACTTTGACTGTATATTCTTGGTTCTGTGTGGAGAACGGTTGGAAGTTTACTAGTAGAGGGGGTGGGAGTGAAGTACATTCACAAACTCAGGTACAATAAAAATTGAAGTAAGAATAAAATGATGTCCCTGTATATGACTACAGAATATTGTATTATGCAGTGCTGCCAACTCAGAATTTCATTTACCGCTGCACAAGCTTAAAAAACCGCTAAACTGAAATTAAAAATAACACCAGATTTTTCTTAATACATCACTTCCAAACTTGAAATACAAACTATGCAGTTTTAGGAACTAGAGAATTTTATGTAAATATAGACTAAGTTATGGAAAGTGTGGATCATTTTGCAGGCTCTGTGTTCTATAGAAAATCATCTTCATGAATCTCCTTCATTACCGAAATTGAATACAACCACTGTCTTTTAGTGAGTTAATTTACGACGCTGTACCAACATCTGAGGTTATTTAGCGTCTGAATGCAATAAAGGTGATTATGCCGGTGAAATGAGTCCGGGGTCCAGCACCGAAAGTTACCCAGTATTTTCTCATATTGGGTTGAGGGAAAACCCTAAACCAGATAACTTGTCCCGACCGGGATTCGAACTCAGGCCCGGGCTTTGTTGTGAGACGCGCTAATCGTTACTCATTATAGGACATTTATAGTAAATTAACAGCAACTGGGCATGAGACCTTTTCTAAGTACAGGTCTCATCATGGTTCAGTAGCAGACAGATTATTCAGTGTCGATTTTTATTTTTGGTGAACACTAAAAAACTGAGTGAATGCAAATAATCATCGCAGAATTTAACAACTGAAAGTTAAAATTCGTGACGCAATTAGGCAAATCTAGAATTAATAATTTTCTTCCTATAGACACATTGTTATGAAACATTCAAGCCAACCCAACTGTAATTTCACTCCGGAAAACTTGATGACGTAGGTCTACATGGAGGTGTATTGCTAAAACAGGGCAGAATTTGTTTGTAAAAAAAAATGTGCAAAATTTTTCATTGACTATTACACTCTTACTACGTCATACTACTTTTGACCAATAAAACGGTACGAAGGGACGTATTTCAACCAATCATGGCTGCTTATCGCACAATTTTATCGCGTCCCTAGTATTTGTTTAATTTTATCCCGTCCCTAGCATTTGTTTCTTTGTTTGCCAACATTTGAAACTGCGCTGGTCTGGACGTCAAAAATATATATAAAATTACAAACCACTCCAGTCGATGCACAGCAGTTTCAAATATGACTCGCATTAGCATTCAAGAACAAGAATTAATAAAAATCACTGATCATACCTATGCATCTTCTGAAATCCGATTTACAAATAAATGAAGAGCACCATTCGGAAATCCTGAATAAGTTGAATACACCATGTAGGCCTAAATCAACGAGTTCCACTTCTATTACGCACACGTCCAATATGACATCAATTGAACCACCAACCACATTCAAATTTGAAAATTGTACATTCAATAATTATTCCTTTTAAAATTATTCATTCGGAAATTCTGAATAAGTTGAATACACCATGTAGGCCTAAATCAACGAGTTCCACTTCTATTACGCACACGTCCAATATAACATCAATTGAACCACCAACCACATTCAAATTTGAAAATTGTACATTCAATAATTATTCCTTTTAAAATTATTGATGTTTATTTTTTATGTCATCGTCGTTAATTAAAACTTTTCTAACACTTGTGTATATTATTTAGGTTATGTTATAGCTTCTGCTATATGATATTATGACTAGTCACGTATCAGAGATTGTTTAATATTAAGATTTATTGAATAGTAATCATTACAGTGTCTGTATAAAGACACTACTGCCATCTAGCATGCATCTAGCGTAATATTTGTAATGTTGAGATGGTACAATAATACATTAATTGAAGACAGTTGTATTTTCGTAAGTCAATTAATATTTTATTGTATTGGAGTACTTCGTTAGTTCTAATCTTTATATGCTTTCTTCTAATCGTGTAATAGTCAATTAAATCCCACTCGAGTTTTGATTTTCTCTAGATAAATCAAAACGTCTAGTGAGATCATTGTTGAAAATTCTTAACATATGCACAACAAAACTTACCTCGTGTTTTTTTTATAAATACAAATACGTTCCTAACTTTCCATTTACTCAGAAATCCTGTATGTAAACGTTTTGCTATTTATGCAGTATAATTACCTGATAGCTGATTGGTCTTTTCACTTTGCCTTGAGAATGCAGACTGCAACATGCAGTGCAACAGCTGACCGTAGCGTTGACGTTGTACTGGTTTCGTTCGCTCTTAATTTTCTTATTGAACCACTTAGCCCAGAGTGATAGACGACCTTGGAAAGATCGTGTTAACGCAGGCGTTCTCATCCTGGTGGTCGCGAGCACCATAGTGCCCATTTATTGGCCTTTGCTGCTCTCGTCATACGAGTAAAAAAAGTGCTCGCGAGCTCGTACGCTTCTGAGGCTTTTTTTTTTCAATTGAAACTTCGTTGTATGAACCGAAACTGTGATCCTAACCACTCGTTATGATATATTAGAGCAGCGGTCATCAGCACAGTGTACCCTCGGATTAGCGTCTCATACCCGCGGATAATACATTACCCTATTGAGCAACCGTGGCTGGTGGCCGGGTATACCGCTCCCTACTGCACGAGGGTGCGTATTTCCGTGCACTGCTTAGCCGTTACTCATTTCAGCGAGTGCTGACGACCACTGTGTTAGAGACTTGATAGGCCTTCTCGCATTTTATGGTGTATACCCGTTTGAATTCAGTATAGACTTAATCGGAGAAATTAAGATCAATCAAGAAAATAATATGGCTGCTCGTACAGAATTTCAGTTGATAGATGTGCAGCCCTCCATGGTGATGAAATGTTTGTTTTAAAAGGAAAAACCCAGAGCCATTTGGGGACAGAAGATACAAAAAGACGCCTAATACTGCGTCCTGTTTCGTTCAAATGTCTGGCTATGCGATAAAAAATTTCTCACTTTTAAAATATAGCTCACGATCACGATTAACCAATTCACATCTGCAGGACTGTTACGTGTAGCTATAACCGACATCTTGGACATCACTGAAATTCTGAGTAACATTCAAGTTCAAGGAAATCATAACTATTGTGTTTTTTTTAAATCTATCTATCTATCTATCTATCTATCTATCTATCTATCTATCTATCTATCTATCTATCTATCTATCTATCTATCTATCTATCTGTCTGTCTGTCTGTCTGTCTGTCTGTCTGTCTGTCTGTCTGTCTGTCTGTCTGTCTGTCTGTCTGTCTGTCTGTCTGTGTGTCTGTCTGTCTGTCTATCTAATCTCTTATATCTCATATCTATCTTATATCTTATCTTATCTTTGTCTTGTCTCTGTCTTATCTTATCTACACTGGTCAACTGGTCTTTGTTAATAGATAAAGAATGGGTAATTCTTATAGCATTTTTCGTGCTGATTTCAAATATATTTTCAAAGTTGTTCTATCACGCAGGGTTTTTGAGTTATTATATGAAATGTAATTCAGATTTTGTAGTATTGGTACCTTGTAACATTTTTACTTGAAATCATATTTATTTACCAAAAATTTTTGTGAAATAGGTTTTAGGCTATACGTGGCTTGGAAAACATTTCTTTTGAGTGTCCAGCAGTAGTTTGCCAGAATATTTTGGCTCCAGTTTTCCTAGTAGCGTGTTTTCATTTCAGAAAAATACTGATGAAAACGCTTCCCACGTTCGTCGGTCACCATCCGAAGGTTTTGAGGAAAGAAAAAATAGATGAGAATCCAAGACGTTATTTAGGGAGGCATATTACACTCCATCACGTTATAGTTCTGAATCAGCTCGCTGACAAGTTTTCTGTAATCTTCTGATCTGAGTCATTCCACGTCAAATCGCACAGCAACAAAACACGACCTTCTCGAAAATAGTCGAATTTTTTTTAATGAATTCCAGACGTCAAATAAGGAGACCCGTATTGTTTTATTTTCACAATTATTAATTATTTGTGTATTTATGACTATTTGAAAATACGCAAATTATGCGCTCACTGTTACATAACTCACTTGGAACTCTGTTTCTGCAAATAATTGAGATTTGCGGTTTGTCGCATTTGAAAGACTAAATACAACACTTTTTATTACTTTAGGCTTATCACAAATAAATTTCAAATTTGGCCTAATTTTTAATGACTTATTTTTCAAAGCAAAATTACTACGTTGAATAGCACAGTTAAAAATCTGAAAAAAATATAGGCTTGTTCCCTGATGTATTATCTGTAAACTACTGCAGTTAAAAATGTGGGATCTGCATACATACATTTGCAACAATTTATTTTCCGGAGGCATGCACGCGCTCGCGATCCCCAGCTAATGAACCGCTTGCGGCAGCAGACCTACACTTACACTTGTGCTAGAAGGCTGCGAAATTCCCCGTTGCTTATAATAACTGATGTCGCACACTACACAACAAATGATTAATGCCTTAAGGAACAGTAAATATCTTATCTAAAGTGATTTTATTATTGTCAGTTCAGCTAAGAGTGGGAGCCCTTCACAATGCTGTATGTTTATACTGTACTATATAGCCAAGTGTTTAACGATAGCAAGGCTGGATAAGGCAGTAAACTTTATGACAGTAAACAGATGGTCGGAGACAAAATATAGAAGAGAAAAATAATCAGTCAGATTTTGAATTTCATGGAGTGAAGTTCTGTGTGTCGAATATTAACGCTTGTGACGTGTCTTCTACAACATGAGTGACGGTAAAGGTCGCGTAATATATAACAAGTGTTTAAATCCATTTGACCTTCCTAATCACGCTTTTAAAAAGAAAAGTACACTAAGACGCGTAAGTCGTGATTTATTGATAAAGCTTAATTTAGCGGAGTCTTTGAATGTGCGAATATGTGAAGCCGGTAGTTCTTGTGATATTAATAATCATGAATCAAATGAATGTAGTGCGGACAATGAAAGTGATAATCCCAGTTCTTCTTCTAGCAGTTCTATGGATACAGCGCTAGAAATTAGTAATATTGAGGTGCTAAACAAAAGTTTGGTGTCAATAGGAGAATCCCCAATCAAGAAAAGAAAACTACTACAGAAACGATACCCCCGTGAAAAGTTTCAAAAAGTAAAAGGCTCCCTAGCAAGTAAAGTTTTTCATGTAGAAGATGCATCGACGCCCATTGAAAAGTCAGACAATAATGATATTATTAACAAATTGATTTAATCCTTTCACACAACAGATGGCAAGACAGTAAAAATTCAAATTTTAACAATTTTTGAAAGTTGGTCCTACAATAAAATTAAACAAAACTTTGAAGCGACTGATCACATGATAAGGGTGGCAAAGAAATTGGCTGAAGAATTTTGTCCACTCCTACCAATTAACAAAAGAAATGCAGCTAACCATCTTGTTTTATAGTGCTATACTAAAAATTAAATTTTCACCGACTATGGGCTCTAGTAAAAGTTATACTCAAATTGTTTTAAGAAAGGTTTTCTGAAATTCCCAGTTTCTTTTCAAACTGTTGTTTAGAATGATCATCATCCGTCACGAATTAAGCCCGTGTAGACTGTTTCGGCCCCATCCAGCAGTCTTCTAAAGGGTCTTCCTAGCCGGCGATGTCTTCTGGGTTGTTATTGCATCATCATTTTGGTGGTTCTTGAATTGTCCTTTCGTTTTACATGGTGTAGCCAATTTTGTTTGTGTTTGTTTATTTCTTCTCCTGACTGTACTTCTAATTGTTCTAATATTTCTTCATTCCTTTTTGTATCTAAAAGAGTATATGCTGCTGTCCTCAAAAATTTCATTTCCGTTGCTTTGATTCTCTTGATGTCTTTTTTCTTTAATGTCCAAACCTCACTTCCGTATAAAAGGGAGGGTAATGCGAGAGTGTTATATATTTTTATTCTTGAAGATATTTGTACTAATGTAGCTTTTAATGTATTTTTTATTATTCCTAAACTTTATGTAAATTTGGTGATTTTCTTCACATCTTTTTCATTTTGATAAGATACACCCAGGGACAAAAAAAAATAAACCGGACACTTTAATATTTGCTGTTATTTTGCAAGACATTATCTTCTCATACAATATTATGGTAGCCATCTGTTATTATGCAGACGTGTATACATTGTTGATTTTTTTTGTTTTATAAACAAGCCATTACAACCAAATATTCCAATTTTGCTTTCGGAGTCTCAGCTATAACAATTTTGTCTCAACCATTTTGTGCTTCATTATCGTTATCATTCGTTATTTCTTTATTTTTACATTTTCTGAGTTTAAGTGGGGTTGTAACATTTGTCTTAAAACAAGATGCGACCTGAAGATGTGGCTCGAGCTGTAGCCCTTTACGATGATCTACGCAGTGTACGTTACATTGCAAATGTTATGAATATGGCTAGAAGCACAAGCCATGATGCCATAAAACGGTATAGAGAGACCCTAGAATATACCAGAAGACCAGGTTCGGGTCGTCCAAGAGCTACAAATCCAAATGAAGACAGGTATATGGTGTTGAAAATTCTTAGGGAGCGCAACCTTCCAGCTACTAGTGTAGCCCAGCAATTTGTTAACATGCATGGTCGCCCAATTTCGGCAAAAACAGTTAGAAGGAGGTTGAAAGCAAGTGGGCTGATATCAGGTAGACCTGCAACTGGTCCCAGACTTCTCAGGATGCATCGAGTTGAACGACTGCGTTTTGCAAATGATCACAGGGATTGGAGAAATGGACAGTGGAGCTGTGTTCTGTTCACCGATGAGTCCCGTTTCAATCTGTGCTCACCTGATGGACGTGAAAGAGTTTGGAGAAGGAGGGGAGAACGATTTTCACAGTGTTGCATTTCCGAAAATGTGCCGTATGGAGGTGGTGGAGTGATGGTTTGGGCAGGAGTGTGTACGGATGCTCGTACAGAGTTGGTTTTTGTTGAAAATGGAAGACTAACAGCTGATAGGTATATAAATGAATGTTTGGCTGATCATTTTGTGCCATTTGGCCAATTTGTAGGCGATAATTTTGTTTTAATTCATGATAATGCACGGCCGCATATTGCCCATGCGGTCGGAGATTATCTCCAAAAAGTGGGAATCCATGTTCTTCCATGGCCAGCAAGGAGTCCAGACATGAACCCAATTGAACACGTGTGGGACATGCTGGGACGGCGTGTTAAGAATAGACGACCGAGACCAGAATCGTTACAAGAGTTGAGGCGAGCACTTGGCGAAGAATGGGAACTTATTCCTCAAGAAGACATTGCTAACCAAATTGAGAGCATGCCAACACGTATGGATGCAGTTATTCAAGCCAGGGGGGTATTACCCGTTACTAAAAATAGTTTTTAATGTTTAAGGCACCATAAAATGAAACAACAGTTAGACCAAACGATGCCATAATTATACGCCCTTTGTAATTTTTTGTAAATTTTCTCATCAGAGATTTTTTTTCAAATGTTGTCGTATAAGGTGGTAAATGAAACATTATTTTGTTTAAATGGGTTTTGTTTCATTTTGAAATAATTGGCAACAAAATACAAGCAAATATAGAAGTGTCCGGTTTCTTTTGTCCCTGAGTGTATTTCACAACCCAGATAATTGAATTTTTGTACTTGTTCTAGGCATTGGTTATTGTTTATTATTGTACGAGAGAAATACTGACAAAATAACTCTCTTTAAATGAGGACACTGGTTGTGTATGCATATAATTTCAACATAATTTAGGTTTCCTAAGTTTACTGCACTAACTGAAATTTCCAACGATATTTTATTATCTCTCATTGTTGGGCACATGATTACGTATTACCACAGTTTAGTATATACAGTCACGAAACTCAATACGTAGGGAATATGCATCCATAGATAGTTGCTAACCACTAGGATCGCTTCTGTCGCCTCATTACAGACAATTCGAAATAGTACCTGCACAGTTTGTTGTTCCTAGTACCCTCAACAACTCAAGCTTCGTGACTGTATATACTAGACTGTGGTATTAGTCTGAATAATAATAATAATAATAATAATAATAATAATAATAATAATAATAATAATAATAATATGTTTTATTTAACGACGCTCGCAACTGCAGAGGTTATATCAGCGTCGCCGGACGTGCCGCAATTTTGTCCCGCAGGAGTTCTTTTTCATGCCAGTAAATCTACTGACATGAGCCTGTCGCATTTAAGCACACTTAAATGCCATCGACCTGGCCCGGGATCGAACCCGCAACCTTGGGCACAGAAGGCCAGCGCTATACCAACTCGCCAACCAGGTCGACTATTAGTCTGAAGGAAATACAAATTTCTACTCGTATTTAGGAGGCAAAAATCTCTAAATTTAGAGTTTGTTTTTATAAATATCATCTAGGTATTACAGAAAAATTATAATATGATACTTTCAAGTTCCTAAATTAAATATGAATTGTTATTATTAGTATCTCCATTATTTCGGAATCATCATGTGAAGAGAGGTAGGCCTAATCGTTTCAAAGATGAATGTTTGAGAGTATAGGAGGCTGTAGGTTATTTAGGCCGGGTAGCTCAGTTGGTAGAGCAGCTGGCAACGGACTGAAAGGTCCGGGGTTCGATCCCAGGTGGTGAAAGGATTTTTTCTCGTTGCCAAACTTTCAGAACGGCCCCGAAGATCACTCAGCCTCCTATAAAATTGAGTACCGGGTCTTTCCCGGGGGTAAAAGGCGGTCAGAGCGTGGTGCCGACCACACCTCCTCATTCTAGTGCCGAGGTCATGGAAAGCATGAGGCTCTACCTCCATGCCCCCCATGTGCCTTCATGGCATGTTACGGGGATACCTTTACCTTTTTTTTTTTTTACTAATTGAAGCACATGAATGTGTGGAAAATCCAGATCTAATTGTTCTTGCTCCTGATAATATAGATGAGCTAACTGATAATTTTTATGACATTATAGCGGGAGAATTCAAGTGTATGATCCATGTAGATCAGGATTGCTGTGTAATTAAGAAATGAGAGTGAGATTTCGTCAAATTTTCCAACTGTTTCAACGTTAGAACCAAAACTCGGAACTTGGGGACTTGTGTGTCGTGTGCATGAGTAAGGTTACAGGTACAACGTACACACAGCTCACCCTGAAAGTGCTCAGGGACAGTCGTGTGCACTAAGAAAGTGGTCACAACTAATGACAGGAAGACGGACGAGGAAACTGTGTCGTGTCGAAGCCAATGACATTCAGATAATTAATTAGAGATAAACGGTCTTTTTGAAAATAAGAAAATACGTATTATTCGAATGGGTATTGCATAGGTTTGAAAATATATTTCTTAAAATTTAGGTACAGAATTTCGTGGAGGAATTCTGAGGAGATACACTATTTTCTTCTAATGCAGAGTTTATATTTTGTAAGGTGTGCCACACATAAACTAGAGCTGGAAACGGGCATTCATTGAAAGACATTGCAGTCCCTTAAATTGAAGGAAAATTTGTCCATAGCCATGGATCAAGTCGTAGAGGGACCTTCCCTAGCAGTGATACACTAATTGAAATCTATTTGCGAGAAAAATTTAGGATATACTTATCTTTCTCAGATACGAGATCTGCTGAAAATCGAACAGGAAACAGAGACAGTGAAAATATTCAGTATTTTATTTAGGCCCAAGACTTTATAATAGAATTTCAAACCATTTTCCAAATTTGAAATTTTTTAAAATTGAAACGTTTAAAAAAGAAATTTGTGAAACTATCCATTTTATATAATAGTAACAAATGTACTTTTTTACCTTTTATTTCTGTCGACTATATTCATGTTTTTATTGAATATCACTGGCTTCTGTCGGATTGTCAATTTATATTAAATGTGTATTTTTCTCTCTTTTTCTCTTTCTTCTTTATTCTTGCACTTGTGTTGTATTTATTGGTTTGAATTAAGTTACTTACTGTATTTAGTAAACTGTCCTTGTAAATTTTATGTTATATTATTCACTAAGACCACACCGTACACGAGCCTGGTTCTTACGGTAGTGGCTAGAAACATTTTTATTTTATAAATGCAATTTTTACTCACTAGGTAGCTAGTTAAAATAAATAAAATAAAAAATTAAAATTTGCTCCCGTCACTTCATGTGACGTGGAAATAAGTTTCCTTCGTTTCAAATCATGTTTAACTAACAGACGAAGAATTTATGGCTTCGAAAATCTTCGAATGCATGTAGTCATACACTGTAATAAAATGTACAGAGCAGAACTGTAAATTTGATATATGTTGCATGTTTATTCATATATATGCTATAAAATTACGTATTTCAACCTATCATAATATTATCTTTATGTTGTTCCAGCCAGGAACCACTTTTATAGCAGACCTTACAGTACCTCTGTGCTGGAAGCGGGAGTTTGTTGACATTGAAGTCCGGTCGCTTAGCCACGTTCAAAGACACAAGTCCCCAAGTTCCGAGCTTTGGTTAGAACACCCTACACTATCAACATTACGGGGCGAGACAAGCTATGGAATTCAATAAGTTGAGCTTCCAAATAGGGGAAGATGAATCCAGGTAATATACCTTTTCCTCTAAATCTCCATTTATTTCTTTAAAATCTTAAATGTTTTAGGTGCTGGTCTCGTTGTATCTATTTCTAGAGTGGATACAAAATTCTCCCGTGGTTCTCAACTTTCAAAATTATGAAATATTTGAGGAAAATTTAGCTGTGCAACAAATGATTGTAAAATTTTATGGTCACCATAGGAAAAAACAGTTTATAAAGGACAAGCCAACAAATAATGGAGACGATGTCGGGTGGAGTTCTGGGTAGCTCAGTCGGTAGACCTTTGGTGCGTTCAACCATCCAGCGTATTACGAATGTCACCGGACCGGTGGACAACAATGACGTCACGCTGCAGCGAAATAGGAACAAAACTGCTGGAAGGTTCAATGGCTGTGATGGCGACTGTATAAGTTGTTGTCTGTGCTACGCTAGAAAAATTTTGCGAAATTTCCGTACTGCCATCTCGTTCAAAGAAAAGAGAGCATAAACAATTTATTTCTTGAACCGGTAGTAATAACTGGTCGGTTGACATGTTCGCTCATAAGCCATTAACATATTGTTTTTACGTTGTGCTCATTACAAACAATACAGCAGAACACACCGCCATGACACAACAGTGCACGATGTTATTCGTCTGCTAATTCCCGCCCTATACAAGAACCAATCAGATTCACTGATGGCGGCTGATGGAGACTGCCACCACCTCTGCAAGCTGATGGCACTGGTGCGACACCGGTGGAGCATCAGTGACGCCATCGGTGAAATTCGGAACACCGTGATGCCATCAGATTGCTCAGAGCTGAGATTCGGAATACGCTCTTAGGTCCCGGGGTCGGTTTATGTGTTTTTTTTCTGGGTTTTCTTACAATTTTTATTTGTAGACTGGCAAAGCACATGATGATCCAAATACTGAAGAAATAGTCAGTTTGGAAA
Organism: Periplaneta americana; assembly: GCF_040183065.1. NCBI lineage: Eukaryota > Metazoa > Arthropoda > Insecta > Blattodea > Blattidae > Periplaneta > Periplaneta americana. Next base: position 6,115,888 of record NC_091129.1, on the reverse strand, counting down.
CAAATGTAGTGGTATCTACAGGGACATCATTTTATTTTTACTTCAATTTTTATTGTACCTGAGTTTTTGAGTGTATTTCACTCCCACCCCTTCTACTAGTAAACTTCAAACCGTTCTCCAAACAGAAACAAGGCCGCATATGCAGTCAGAGTTGCCTTACGATAATAGTAAGCAGTACTGAGATAGTGAGTATAGTACGTTCCAGAAATATGTTCGCGTTTTAGAGTGACGAAAGAGCTTTCAATACTTAAACATATTTTCGCACAGGTACTGTAATCCGTTTGTCTACGTCGCATCCCCCCACCCGCTTCTGCTCGCCCCTCTGTAAATGCTAGTAGCTGGGCAGTCTTAGCTCTTTTCTAAAAACATTAATTTCTGTTAGGAATTGGACGTTTACGTAATATTATACAACTGTTTAAAATAACTTAAACAAAAGGGTCTCCTTAAATAATTAACTGTCACGTGATTTCCTCCCTTTCTACGACCCTACGACATAACCGCTTGGACGGACAGTAGATAGCATGTCTGAATAATTTTGTCCTTTGGGATCGGGCAGAAGTGAAGATTGAATTTACAGTACGTAAGGTACTCTTTTATAGAGTAGGTACAGAATTATTTCAACATGAGTTACTAGCACGAAGAACGAAACTGGTAATTGGAATTAGGTACAATAGTCTATAGTACGATAATATGCACAAAAGAACTGAAGACTGTGTCGAAATGAACGGCCAACATTTTCGAAAATGTGTTTAAATATTCATATTACGATTATTTTTCAATTTAACTTCATTCTCTATATTCTACGCTAATGTGCTGTAGACAATGTAATATACACAGCGTAATGAATACGTCCTAATGGATAGCTCAGTTATTGAGTAAAAACAATCATTGTTAATACTGTACTGTATTTAGATTAAACAAAAACCTAATGAAAATTATCAAACTGAAAATCGCGATATTTCCTAATTTACATAAAGGTTGAACTATTTTTCTTCCTTCCTGTACCTAGTAAAGTGATTTGTTTGCATTTTACGCCAGTATCATCGAACTCCAGTCGTGGAAGGGGGTATGTTAATCCAAAGGTATGGCCAGGTTAATATCAGAAATGTTAGTAAAAATAAAATGATATTCCTGTACTTACAGTAGTCAAAGATGCACTAAGTCATGTCATATACGGGTTTCTATTGTACTTACATAACTATTTTACCAGTTATTCTCGGTTGGCAGAATTAAGGAATGTAAGATTTTGTGCTACCAGTACAACTTGCGAAAATCAAACATAAAGATGCCGTTTGATTATTGTTAAAGAAATAACGGAAAAAAAAGAGAACTTATGATTTTCATTTCGGCAAAGATAAGAAATTTTGATTCTGAAATGACATAACAATAGTCGTGTGACTCTGGCACGTAATCAAGTTAAACCAGTGGGCACTTGCAATGGGAAGGAGAGAAAAAGGATCCTTGTTCAACAGTAAAAAGTGGTCATAATTACGACTCGAATATGGTTGGAGTAGTTATACGTGATTGTCTGGTTTCTAATTATAATGTCTCAATAAGTTCTAAAAAATGCTATTGGACAGTTTTCAGTAGAATGTTGGGAATAAGTATTTCGAATGCTTGGCTAATTTACAATCTGGCAAATCCACAGGAAAAGGTTTCAAAGCCCCTTCTCGATTATAATTTGAAAACCACGTAGCTATTCCATGAAACGCAATGCAAAATTGTGTGTTGGCCGTTTTCGATCCAATTATCCAAAATAAAAACAAAAATTTAGTCTATGTATAATCTAAAATTAATTACAACCATGTTTCTACTTCTTTTAATTTCGTATACAGTATCATATAACGACAGTGTCCTCATTTCACAACAGGATTTTTTTTACCATCTTTCAGATACGATGAAATTATAAAGATAATAATTATGTGTTTTCAGGCTAATACCGGGTGATTCACGAAAAAAGGTAAAAAATTTATGATACGATATCTTAGGCCATTTTGAGTGAAGAAGTTCATATGAACATAGGTCCGTTTTCGAACGATGGTAAAACGTCTCGCCCCAATGTGAATCAGACGTTACCATATGCTGCTGACGTGAGACAAGGTCAAGGTCGCAATGAATGACGTAACATTGAAATCTGCATTGTGAGCGATGTGGATAAGAGGAAGAAACCGGGTGGTGGGGCATTACAAATGTCCAATCGCCTGCCCTTGTCCGATGTAATGACACAGAACCCGCAGATAACACAAATAGCCTACACTATCATCAATTCACAGCAGTCCAGTCAGCTACCTACAGTACAGTAGTTATACAGGTACAGTTATCGGAAGTGTTAAGTTGTGTTTTTCAAGATGCCTTATAAATTTTCGACTACAGAATATGCCGATATTGTGTATGTTTATGGTTTGTGTGATGGAAGTTCCTTGCGTGCCGTCGCTGAATATGAACGACGCTCTCCGAACAGAAGGGTACCGTACCGAAGAGTATTTACTGTCTATGGGGTTGGATGAAAGACTTGGTATAGCAAAGGAACGGGGAAACAAGAGAGGCGCTAATCGACTGTATTTTGGATGCGGCATAGAGAACGGCTACGTGCAACTCTCCCGAGCGATGAGCGCGATTCACGCCCGAGCGCAACAGTGCATTGAAGCAGGAGGAGGTACGTTTGAAAATGTGAGAAAACATCGACCCCGACATCTAGAATGTTAGGTATGTATGCATACGTGAATATAAACTTTAAATTTGTCCGTTATCTATCTCTAAATGCGAGTTAGTACAATGTAATCTCAGAAGTTTTTGTGAAATCAAAGAGCCATATCTCTGTAACCGTTCGAAAACGGACCTATATTCACATGAACTTTTTGAATCAGAATGACTTCAGAATTCACATCCTAAATCTTTACCTTTCTTCGTGAATCACCCTGTATATATATATATATATATATATATATATATATATATATATATATATATATATATATATATGAGTAGCTTAATATCAAAGATGGACATCTGACCTCAATCGAAATTCAGATAGCTGTGGTTTTTATACAATTTTTCATGCTCTTTCCAGTTATAGTGACACCATATGCAAACTCTAACACTACATTTATAAAATAAATTGTGTTAAATATTACAAAGAACACTGTGAATTAAAAAATTGCCTCTAGATCAAAACTATGGAGACGACAGATGTCCATCTTTGATATTAAGCTACTCATATATATATATATATATATATATATATATATATATATATATATATATATATATATATATATATCAATTTCCTAAAATGTCACTTTATTCACGCGAAAAAAGAATTAATTTGGCAGTTAATGGGTTAATCCAGCCTCTATCATCATATCCCACCTCCCTCAAATCCATTTTAATATTATCCTACCATCTACGTCTCAGCCGACAATGATGTTGATGATGATGATGATAATAATAATAATAATAATAATACTAATGAAACAAGATCGCAGTATTAAACGTAAAATACTTTGAAGAAAATATGTTTTTCCGTCTGGAGTGCAAATAAACTTCATTAATTAATTTAGTGTTCTGTGAAAGGCCGGTAAACCCAGCTTTCTCCAATCTTTCCTATTTTCTGCTTTCCTCTTTGTCCCCTCATATTATCCATTGTCGTCTATCATCTGATATCTTCTTCTACCCCGAACTCTTCTCCCGTTCACCATTCCTTCCAGTACATCCTTCAGTAGGCAGTTTCTTCTCAGCCAGTGACCCAACCAATTTCTTTTCCTCTTCCTGATCAGTTTCAGCATCATTCTTTCTTCACTCACTCTTTCCAACTCAGTATAATGAACTTAAATTCAATAGGCCTATTGCATAGGTAGAAAACTTTGTTTCTTTTCATTTCTTTCAATATATAGGACTCTACTTTCAAAATAAATACAAAGCAAATCAATTAATTCTAACTGCATAAAGAATTTTCTACATTTCTCTATTAGTTTCCGAGTTATGACCAAAAAACATGCACCAGGAGGGTACTAGACAGCCGTCGTGTTGGTTAGTTCTGTCGTTCGTTCTGCGAAACTTAAAATGTTCAAATTATTTCCCTCATGGCTCTAAAATCATTGAAGCTATTTACATGAAATTTTGCATGGTTATTGTATATGTCATGATATACTATAATGTGAGTTAATGTTTGTTCTATTACTAATAAAAAAAAAAAAACATTTTCATGTGGAAATTTTGAGGAAAATTAACCTCTTCCCTTACTGTATATTTTACCAGTTTTGTGAAAAAAAGTGTCAATTTTTATTTTCGTAAAGAGGTCATTTAATATTACAGAATCACTGTACATCACTAATTTTCTTACATACTTAAAAATCACTATGAAATAGACAATGGGACTCAAACGAGTTAACTCGGGTTAATAAATTTTGACACATGTTAGCAACCCGAGTTAACTTGCGATAATAAGGGAAGTGGTTAAAAAAAAGTATTACGCTGTAAATAATTTAATAATGCTAATTCACGTTATTGCCACCTTCTGGAATAAGCCGGACGAAATACATTTAAAATATTTAAAAAATTGAGGAACCTAGGAAGAAAACGGTGGTTGATTTTAAAAATTCCTCTAATTTCGAAAATATAAAATATGACATAGAACATTTTTTTTGCAAATCCAAGTAGTGGTTCTTGTAAGATTCAATTCAAGAAGGAAAATTTGAGAAAAGGAAAACTTAAATTTACGTACTTTTCACGTAATTAAACTGGATGGTACTTTATTTAAAAGTCATTATTTTTATTTCATTATATTTAGACATTATTATTATTATTATTATTATTATTATTATTATTATTATTATTATTATTATTATTATTCATGTTATTAGGAATTACATAGTTTTAAAGCCTTATTGTCGCAGAAAATATTATCAGTAGTAATTGCACATGTGCCGTTTCATCTTACTGATATTATGCTAATAGATGACACTACGATTACAATTTAATAAGATTGTTCAACGGATAAAATTAAATAACTTTCAAAACCGAATTACTTACGTAAGTGATAATAATTATTATAAAACACAGCAATAAGACATCATTATGTTTCCTTGTAATGAAGTTCAAAAACAAACTGCTATCCATCACGGCATACTGAATACTATTGCCAACTGCTCAGAGCGGAAATACGAAACAACAATACTTAACCTCAAAAGTAAGATAAGCTGATATGTTACATTAACAGAATAAAAACACGAAAGGTTTTTACAGACATTTATTTTATTATTTGAAGTCACATTTATTGAAAACGCAATTTTCAGAGTTAAACTTTGTTGAAATTTTTTGATTTTCTGTGATTCACACTGAAGTGGACTGGACTGAGATGGAGGTAGAGGGAGCAGCAGTGGGATTACATGTCCAGTATTGTACGAGGGAGTCTCATCAAGAAGCACAACTGTGATTGCTTGACTTTGAGGTGGTTCTGAAACGTATTGACCAATATCACAAAGTCATAGTACAGGGACATCACTTTATTTTTACCAACATTTTTAACATTAACCTTGCTATACTCGGAAACACTGTTTCCCCCTTCCATTACAGGAGTTTGATGTTACTACTGCAATATGTAAACAAATCATTTTACTAGGTATAGGAGGAGAGAAAAGTAGTGTATCCATTTATGTTGTAGGGAAATACGATAATACAATTTTCAGTTTGATCATCACTTTTACGGAATTTATCAAAATACAGTGGAATAGTAACATTTTTTTTTTTCAAAAACTCAACATTTCAGGCGACTATGTTCGTTATGTAATGTCTACTTTATTTAGCATATTAATTATTCATGTTATCATACAATATAGAGAGTGCATTTAAATTGAGGGGGTCATACGTAAAGGGCTGTAAGTGCACTTAAGTTACTTTTGAGAAAATGGGGTTTAAATCTTTAAGCTTTCGTAAAATCGGTGAAATTTTTTATTTAAATTTTAATGTGTGATGCGATTAAAATATCCCTTTGCCACTAAAATTTTAGATACTTTAGCTTACACTGGATGCACTTAACTCATGTTATTACAAATGTCACTAGCATTCCTTTGCTTCTAGCCACCTCAATTCAAAAAAAGCTAATCTGAATTTTTAAACAAGTTGCTGAAAATGGTTGCCGTTCATTACAATGCAGGCTTCAATCCAGTACGCATATTATTAAAAACATTTGAAGCATATTGTCTGAAATTCAATTTATCGTTTCTTGAATATAATTTTTTAGTACGATATTATTAATATAGGTTCTTTCTTCTATAGAAAACGCAACCATATTTCTGAAACACACTATACACAGCAGTGTTTACTTCACTGCTTGAAGACTTCGAAGGCAACAGCGGCCGTAAGTTTGTGTGTCTGACGGGAGCAAGGACATTAGTGAAGGGGTGAGAGTGAAGTACATTCAGGAATGCAGGTACAATAAAAATGCAAGTAAAAATAAAATGATGTCCCTGTATAAGCACATTCTAGTATATAGTCACGAAGCTCATTACGTAGTAAATATGCATCCATAGATAGTTGTTAACCACTACGATCGCTACTATCGCCCCATTACAGACAATGCGAAATAATACCTACAAAGTCTATTGCTTGTAGTGCCCTCATAAACTCAATCTTCATGACTGTATATACTAGACTGTAGTATAAGTTCAACAGTCAATATAATTCACTAACAGAAAGTAATCACAGAGAGATAATCATCTGTGAACAACACAAACTAAGAGGAATCGAATCTGAATCCTCTGGACTGCAGCCCAAACAGTATCACGTAAAGCACAGCGAAAACACAAACCCTTATTTTTCAACTCAATCGTAATACAACATATTTCAATGCATGTGTTTATGTTTACCCCTTTCTTACCTATAGATACCATATGGCAATAATTAACTTTATAGCATTTATATACTTGTGTCTTACATATGAAGGTAAATTTTGCTTGATAACTTCTATTTAAATACATTTTCATCAATATAGTTTTGTTTCAAATGTTGCCACTCCCGTAACTTGGTCATAATACAGCTATTTGTTTCAACATGGATTGCTTGTAAATTTAATTTGGGTTAGAAAGGGTTAAGTGGATTTGAAAAAAAGGCATATTAACATTCTCCAACATCTTAGTTCTGTTCAATCAACTGCAAGTTGTCTGAAAGATCCTTCGAATCCAAACAATTCGCTGCTATCGAAGGCCTTCCCAGGACGTCTTGACTCGTCTACTTTGGAGTTTTCTTGTGACAGGAACCATTCTCTGTAGCTGTGGATTTTTTTCTTCCAGAGATCTGTTTTGGGTAAAAAAATATAAATTAAAAATAAATAGAGAATAAAAAATGTGGCGATATCTTATTTACAATGAAAATCCTTATATTACCAAATTTATATTGTCATTGCCTTTATGTAACTGTTTAATATTTTCAGTACAACATCAGACTAAAAAAAAAAAAAAACTCTGGGACTTCACTGTTAAGGCTGGTTCACAATAAACTGGAAACGAGAATCGGAACGAAAACGAAAACGGTAAATTGTTAAAATGTGTACATTTAAATGTGAGCATTCACAATTAACAAAAAGCTTGCCGGAGCCCGAGATCGGGAGCGGAGAGTTGGCCAAGTTTCAACTTCGGCGTTCACGTTTCCGATCACAGCCCACTAGATTCATTCTATTGCCATCTAAAAGCTATTTTGTCGTCGTATATTTTGTAGCAAGAAGACCGTGACATAACCTATGCATTATTTTGTTCTGTGCTGTGCATCATGGAGCAAGTTTTATTTGATGAGATTCTAATATTGAGTGTTGAGGAAAATCCTCACGTTTACGATAAGCGGCGCGCCTCGTATAAAGATGAGAAAATTAAGGAGAATACGTAGCTTTCAATAGCTGCATCTTTGAACACCGATCGTAAGTGAATCATATTTTATTACTGTATTGGTTGTATTACACACTACATATTCATGCTTCAATTCAATAACTACTGTTGTGTTCATTTTTGTCCTATTACAAATATTTCTTCTCTAATTATTTTACGTTATGCCAGACGTAAAATATGTTGTGATAATAAAGCTGCGTGGGCATATTTATAGTACCGTACCTAATGAAATGTTTCAGTTGAAATTTCGAAGTTGGTTAATCTGTGTTCATGTTGGCTGCCTTGTACTCATGAGAGAACGTCATTGGTCAATTATACGTAAATAAAATCAGAATGCGTAATATCGACTTTACATATCGTTATTGACATGCATATCGATATGCACAGTCGTCTACGTTCTCGGTTTATTGTGAATCAAACATTTTCATATTCACGTCATCTACTTCTCGTTTTCATTCTGGTTCTCCTTCCCGGTTTATTGTGAACCAGCCTTTAGGGTCACCACGATCCCTGCGCGGCATTTAGAACAACATAAAACATCGGCAACTTCCGTTCTGAAAGCATAGGAGCGCACTGACAATTTGTAATCGCGAGGTTGTTAAGCGGAAAAGTGAAACGCGTGGTTAAAATGGGAATAAGCTACACGTGCGTGCGACTATATAATCGCAACGATTTAGCAGCCAACAGTGAAACTGTTCCCATAGCAACAAAAAGTTTTTTATGAAACAAATGAAACTAAATGAATAACTAAATAAGATACCAACCTTTAAGAAATATATGAAAAAATAATGTTACTGTTTAAAAATGTTGTCGATGATGTCACATCTTGTACAATAATAGCTGAAAATTTCATTTCTTTTTTTGTAAAGTTTTCCTTTCAAAATATTAAATTTGATTTGTCCTAGCATTTAAAAAGAATGAGTTATTTTAGTTTTATTTGCATTATTCCTTAATTGTAGAAAATTCTGTCATATTAGATATTATATAAATGCAGTGGAAAATTATGTTGCTATATTCTCACCTGTTAAAAACACTCCCTTTTAGCACTCACGTGGATTACAATTGTAATCCAATATATATATATATTGGTACACAGAAAAAAGTTACAAATGTCCGATTATTAAAGAGTCCTCTGAAGTTAAGTATTTAGGCATAATTTTCGATAATCATTTAAAATGGAACCAACACATTAATTACCTTTGTAGTAAATTACGTAAAATGGTATATTATTTTCTTTTATTGAGGAATTACTTGTCAATAAGTTTATTACGTACAATTTATTTAACTTTATTTCAATCGGTAATTATGTATAGAGTTATAGCATGGCGTAGCTCATTTAAAACCAATTTTAAATCCACTTTATTTATTACAGAAGAAAATAATTAAAATATGTCTTCATAAACCTATTGATTTTCCACCTCAAAATTTGTTTCCAGACTTTAATGTACTTAACGTAAGGCAAATTTATTATATTGTATTAATAAAATTCATACATGAAAATCGAAATAATTTTTAATTGTATTCTCATAGTTATGAAACAAAAGGTATGAATTCTTTAAGATTGTTTGATCCAAAATGCAACACTGTTACAGTATTTAATCATAGTAGTAATTTAGGCCCAAGAATATATAACAAATTTATATTTAAATATCCTAATCTTGTCAATTCTAATAGTTCTAGTATTAAATTTAAAAAGTTATGTATGGATTTTATAAAAATTGAAAAATTGTAAATTTAAATTTATATACTATAATTGCACAGTAGACATAAGACAAATTGTATTGTATAATTATTAATTTCAATTCAGGAATCCGCCCCTGAGCACGAGTTCTACTCTTTCAGGGGCGAGCTAAAGTTTTTCTGTATATATTATATTTTATGTTACAATTATTAGCATAATAATAAATAAATAAATAAATAAATAAATAAATAAATAAATAAATAAATAAATAAATAAATAAATAAATAATAAATAAATAAATTTCCAAACACTATAGACATCAGGGCTGAACTGTACCAGGAAGGTACTGAAGATTTCACGCTATCAGCATTGAAAACGGAGATGTGATGACGTAATAAATATCAGTGGATTACAATGTATGCCTCGCGAGTACTGGAGGGTTAACAGGTTTCGGAGAACATCTTAGATTCATACTCACCCCAGAGGACGTGAATGGAGTCAGCCTCACCTCCGTATTCCGATGGTAAAATCTTGGGCGAAATGTGATCTAGTAGTGTGGTGGAATTTTTTCTGTGCACATGCACCTGAGAAGAAGAAAAAACTACATTAGTAATTTCTAAATATGACTAGCTATGAACCATGGATTGGTAGACGAACTGTCAGCCAGAAAAAGTCCTCAACATTCTAATCTTCGAAAGAGGTGACTTCAAAAGTAAATAATGTAACCTTAAGGATTTTAATTTCATATACACTGGCAGGAGCATTATGATATATTGAATTTTAAAGGGGTATGGGCTTGGAATAATAATTTGTCTGTCTGTCTGTCTAGCTGCCAGCAGCAGGTCTCAAAATTTAAAAAAATCTATGAAGTACTGCTTTGTTAAAATTACCTCACATTTATGAATGTAGTGTATGTGTACATAATAAAGAAAATTACTTTGGTATATTAATTTATCACTTACTTACAAATTACTTTTAAGGAACCCGAAGGTTCATTGCCGCCCTCACATAAGCCCGCCATCGGTCCCTATCGTGTGCAAGATTAATCCAGTCCCTATCATCATATCCCACCTCCCTCAAATCAATTTTAATATTATCCTCCCATCTACGTATCGGCCTCCCCAAAGGTCTTTTTCCCTTCGGTCTCGCAACTAACACACTATATGCATTCCTGGATTCGCCCATACGTGCTACATGCCCTACCCATGTCAAACGTCTTGATTTAATGTTCCTAATTATGTCAGGTGAAGAATACAATGCGTGCAGTTTTGTGTTGTGTGACTTTCTCCATTCTCCTGTAACTTCATCCCTCTTAGCCCCAAATATTTTCCTAAGCACCTTATTCTCAAACACCCTTAACCTATGTTCATCTCTCAAAGTGAGAGTCCAAGTTTCACAACCATACAGAACAACCGGTAATATAACTGTTTTATAAATTCTAACTTTCAAATTTTTTGACTGCTGACTAGATGATAAAAGCTTCTCAACCGAATAATAACACGCATTTCCCATATTTATTCTGCGTTTAATTTCCTCCCGAGTGTCATTTATATTTGTTACTGTTGCTCAAAGATATTTGAATTTTTCCACCCCTTCGAAGGATAAATCTCCAATTTTTATATTTCCATTTCGTACAATATTCTGGTCACGAGACATAATCATATACTTTGTCTTTTCGGGATTTACCTCCAAACCGATCGCATTACTTGCTTCAAGTAAAATTTCCATGTTTTTCCCTAATTGTTTGTGGATTTTCTCCTAACATATTCACGTCATCCGCATAGACAAGAAGTTGTTGTAACCCGTTCAATTCCAAACCCTACCTGTTATCCTAAACTTTCCTAATGGCATATTCTACAGCGAAGTTAAAAAGTAAAGGTGATAGTTCATCTCCCTGCTTTAGCCTGCAGCGAATTGGAAAAGCATGAGATAGAAATTGACCTATACGAACTCTGCTGTATGTTTCACTGAGACACATTTTAATTAATCTAACTAGTTTCTTGGAAATACCAAATTCAATAAGAATATCATATAATACTTCCCTCTTAACCGAATCATATGCCTTTTTGAAATCTATGAATAACTGATGTACTGTACCCTTATACTCCCATTTTTTCTCCATTACCTGTCGAATATAAAAAAAAAATCTGCTCAATAGTTGATCTATTACGCCTAAAACCACACTGATGATCCGCAATAATTTCATCTACATACGGAGATTAATTTATCACTATGCGAAATAAATTGTTTATGACTTAAATGATCATACACGAAAGCATTTCTCTTTGTTATGTATACATAATAAATTGGGATAACAAATGAGTGCTAATTTTTACAAAATAATACTTATTTCACAAAATTAATTCTATAAACCAGGGCTTTAAATTGGCTGGTATATACCAATAAACCAGAGGCACTTTGTTTTTTGCTTAAATTTAGCCTATATAGACTCTTTCCATTTATGAAAAATATACTGTGTGAAGTAATGCCATTGATTTCAGAGGATTATTCCTTGAGATATTTCAAACAAAAACGTTTAACACAATTTTGCTCTATTTTCGCTTCCTTTTCGAGATAAAAATTGATTGATGTGAAATATTTCATAGCGTATTTTGGGATAGCCATTGATTTGATTCGCAATATATTCGGTTAGTTAGGGAGATCAGTGCATTATGATAATAAATGACTGAATGGATTTTAGTTTTGTCTTTTAAATGTGCAAAAATGTCATCCGAACAACTGTAAAATTTTAAATTTCTTTTGCAGAACGAAAAGCTACATTTGTTCGGATGGAATTTCTGCACATCTGGGGGACAAAACAAAATTCTTTCAGTCATTGACTGTGCTGCTCTGTTAACTTGACCGAGCAAATTGGGGATTAAATCAATGACTTTCACAAAATGCTATGAAATGTTTCACAAAAATAAAATTTTATCTGGAAAAGGATGCAAGGGCGAGGAGGATTTTATTGAACTTTTTTACACATCTTACACATTCTGAAGAAGGCTAGTAACAGGCCGAAACATGGTACGAAGAATTTAACACGAGAAATACATATAATACATATTCCGATTCTAAATTTTTTGTTCGAAATATCACAAATTATCCTCTGATTTAGGTTCTGGCTGACATGTATACATCTATTTTCAGCAGTACATCTTACTTGATATTGTGTCGGAGGAAGAACTATTCGTCGCTCGAGATCTTAATGGTTCTAAGTCCAATTTTTAAAACAATTGAGTTATTGTATACGTGCGAGACTTAATAATAATAATAATTTATTTATTTAATCTGGCAGAGCTAAGGCCGGTAGGCCTTCTCTTCCGCCCAGCCAGACTCTAATTCTAATTAAATACATTTGCTTACATAGTTATTACATTAATATCTAGACCATAAAACAACATTTAAGTAAATAATGAAAATTGGATAACTAATGTTAGTGTGACAATAATAAATACTGGTAAGAAATAGTTATAATAATAATGATAATAATAATAATAATAATAATAATAATAATAGTAATAGTAATAATAATAGTAATGAGATAATTTAGATATTTATCTGTGATATATATAAAACCATTAAACATTGAGAAACCTGAAACAGCTATTATTGTTGACAATAATTGTTAGAAAAATATCTCGTTAGCCTGTTCTTAAATTGGTTTGATGTCTGACAGTCCCTGACATTACTCGGTAGGGAATTCCAAAGTCGAGGAACAGCCACAGTGAAAGAAGATGAATATGAGGATGTTCGGTGGGAGGGAATGGATAATATTGAGGAGTGTTGTGATCGTGTGTCTAGGTTATGATGGGTGGATAAATTTTGAAAACGAGACGCAAGATAGAGAGGAGTGGAGAAATGCAATATGTGAAAGAGAAGGGAAAGACAGTGGATTTTCCTAGATCTTCTAGACGGAGCCAGGACAACATTTCGAGGGATGGTGTTACGTGATCAGCCCGGCGAATATTGCAGACGAAACGGACGCACATATTATGAACACGTTGTAGTCTCTGCACCGAAGTAACGCTTAGGTCAGTAAGCAGAATATCACAGTAATCGACTTATGGACATAGGGTAAACTAGGTAGTTATTGACCAGTATACGGTGATTGACCGCTTCCTTTTTTCAAGTATATTGTGAATAAACCACGATCGTCATTTCACTTTTTGCTGCATATACCTCTAGTAACAACCCCTATTTGTGGTTAGTTGTCGCTGTTCATCCCACTGAATTAGTGTCTGTTGTCTGAGAGGACTGAAATCGATTGGAAATGCAACTGAACGTAAGCAAGTGTAAGTAACTAGAGAAATTGCTAAGAATAATGCACGCAATAAGTTATTTATTCTGCAAAGGATACATAAATTCTGGTGCTCGTTTTTACACTCACAGTGTGAGAAAAGGTATAAGGTTTCCGTCCACAGAATATTATTTTGTTAAAGTTTTTATATGACATAAAATGCCCCGTGGTCAATCACTATAAAGTGTATGTCCGCAAACTACAGTGATTGGTCGTTCATAAATTATTTGTTAGAATAATGACCAATTTGCTCCAATTCTATATATGTTATCGGTTAAATGATGGGGATTTTTACAGGACTGATACTATATTATAATGCCTAAGCCAGGTAAAGTGCATTATACAGGGGAAGCTTTACGAAACGCTACAGAACCTGTCCGCAGTGGATTTGATTTAAATGAAGCTGCCAAGAAGTTTGGTGTCCTAAAAGCAACATTAGCGACCAGAAACAAATATCCCGTTGAAGGAAAAGTGTTCTTTGGTCCTCGTCCAGTGCTGGGTGAAGCCATTTGTAATAACATCAGAGAAATGACACACACTTGCTTCTGGTAAGGCACAAAAGAGAAAAATGGAAGAAGAGGCAAGAGAAGGAAGGAAGAGAATAAGAAATGAAAGAAAAGGCAGCGAGAAGAGTTCTTTTCTTATTTTTTTAACTTGGTTATTTAACGACACTGTATCAACTACGAGGTTATTTAGCGTCGATGGGATTGATGATAGCGAGATGGTATTTGGCGAGATGAGGCCGAGGATTCGTCATAGATTACCTGAAATTTGCCTTACGGTTGGGCAAAACCTCGGAAAAACCCAACCAGGTAATCAGCCCAAGTGGGAATTGAACCCGCGCCCGAACGAAACTCCGGATCGGCAGGCAAACACCTTTGCCGACAGAGCTACGCCGGTGGGGAATAGTTCTTAATGAGAAAGATCAGAAGAAGAGAAACGAAACAGACAAGAAAAAAGTGAAAATTGTGAAAATGTGTTGTTCAATCACTAATAAATGAGTCTTCAATAACTGTGCAGTAGACGGTCAATCACTAATAAGCGTGTGGTCAATAACTGTGCAGTAGACGGTCAATAACTGTAAAAGTGGACTTGTTGTGTTTATTTAATTTATCTTTGCATTAAAACTTTATTTTTTCTTTTGTTTATTGATTTTGATTTGTTTCTGAATCTTCACTTGACCCAATGCCTTTAAAATTCTCTCAATAAGTTACCACTGTTTTCCGCTATTTCATTGTTTTATTATTCATTAGCTTAATTGGTCAATCACTATACAGTTTACCATAAATAATATAATTTGTTCATAAAAGCATGAAAATGTAGTAAAACAAATTTTAAATTTACAATTAGTTTTAGTTCTAACTCCCAAAGTAAGGGTAATTTGAATTCTTAATGGGTGTATCTCCAAACGCCAATCATAATACAGTGATTATGTAAAGAAAATGGCTGCAATGGAGATGAACAAGAGCGTAACGCTGGAAGAAAAGGACGATACTATAACTTGTATTATTTTGAAGTTAACGATGAGTTACTGGGAGTGTGTAAAGAATATATCCTAAGCACCCTTGATATTAGCCAGAAAAGGCTTTATCATAGTAATGTAACAAATGCAGAAATTGGTATACTCGCCCCCCCCCATCAAAGGAAAACACACTTGATAAAGTTCGAGAGCATGTACAGTCATTTCCAGTAACTGATTCTCATTACTGTCGAGCCTCATCAAGTCGTCATTATCTGGATTCAAATTTGATTGTATCACGCATGTATTCATTGTACAAAGAGTATTCAAGCCAACCTGTTAAAGAGAATATTTATAGAAACGTCTTTGTACAGAGTTTAACCTCAAGTTTCTTTAAGCCTAAAAAGATAGGTGTGATCATTGTTAGGCATTTCAATGTAATGTAAAACCTACTGATGATGAAGTAAAATGTAACACATATCATGTTTTTTAGAAAAAATGAAGGAAAGCAAGAAAAATATAGGGATAAAGAGGATTTTAAGACAGGAGATGAAACCACAGCATTAGTTTGTTATGACTTAGAGAATGTTTTTGCATTACCTAAAGCAAACGTATCAAATATTTTCTATAAAAGAAAACTAAACTGTTATAATTTAACAGCTTTTTGTTTTGTAGATATAAAAACGTACTGCTGAATTTGGAATGAATCCTGCCTAAGGTTTTCCGTGGTTTTCCTAAGGCGCTAAGACAAATGTCGGGATGAGCCCTAAAAGAAATGGGCCACGGACCTGCACTCATATCCCCATGAATCTCCCTAATTAACTCTTAATTAATTAACAATTACATCTCTCCCCCCTCTTCGTAATTGAGCCATCATATAGCCAAATGGCTGGTCTCGAAATTGAGACGATTCAACAAGGCTCATGACAACAATCACCTCCTACATAATAGCCAAATTGGCTAGTCTCTTATATGAGACAACTCATCCTGCCCAAGGTATTCCTTGGTTTTCGTCAGGCGTAAGACAAATGCCGGGATGAGCCCTATAAGAAATGGGCCACGGGCCTATATGCCCTTCCCCATATATATTCCCCCTTTCTTGTAAACGACGTATGCCCTAGTTCAGAACCTATAAATTGTCTATTAAATATACGAGGTCACTCAATTAGTCGCAAATTGAAAGGACAGGGACCTCTCAAATTGCAGATTTAGATTTCACGGCGCTTCTTCCGACGGCCTTCACATGCTTTGTCACCGATCAACAGACGACAGCGTCTTGCCACCCTAACGGCAAACACCAGCCATCTCCTCCTCGCCCCGTTCCGTGAACACTTGATCAAATCTCAGTCCCCCTCGCGTATGTGGTACCTAAGAGGTTACGTCCAATTTCGGCTTCCCCTTCAAAATTTTCTAGAGTTCCTTCAGTGGAGCAACGTAACCCGGAGTGAGACTAGTGGCCAACAGGCTTGGAGCTCACATATTTAGTTTTATACAGCCCCCAACCCCTTGCATGGACGCGTTTTGCGTACCTTTTAAATTTGTCCTCCCAATTCTCTTTCGATTTTTCGATTTTCGATTTTGGAATGAATCTCAGTCCGAGAGAGCCGGGAATGACATTGCCAGTGCTCTGGTTTCAATTCTCAATAAAATCTGTGTAAACAATTCCAAGATTACAAAATTTAAACTTTGGTCCGACTCATGTGTTCCCCTAAATGCCGACAGCTGATGTACAATTTTACAAAAATGTGTTTAAAACATGTTAACAAGTAGACATTGGTAGTGTTTTGGACATACACCATCTGGTAGTTACAGGATTTTGACTTTTATATTGTCATAGGTTCTATCTCCAATACATTTGTTTACAATACAGCCATTATGTACCAGTGAAAATACTTTAAGTGCTCAATAAATATTTCGTAACTAATATTAAATTGTTGTGTATTTGATTTTTCTCTAACTTCACTATAACAATTTTTATAGCATTCATAACATAAAATCACTGTTTTCTCAGAATCAAGTTTTGTGGAGTTAGAACAATTAAGAACTCGAGCGACGAATCGTTTGTATGCATCTGAAGTCTGATTAGTGTAATATGTAGCTAGTCAGCGATGTATGCAATGGAGGGGGAAAGGAACTGGCCACCCTACCTCATTATCTCCTGGCCTAGTTGCCTCATAAGTGGTGCCTTCACGGTATCTTTTATGAGGTCAGACCTGTCTTCGAACAGTTGACTGGACAACAACAACAATACTTGTGAATGCTAAAAATTTGGTTTTATAAATTTTAGAACTTTGAGAAAACAAACATCTTCTGAAGTTAAGTATTTAGGCATAATTTTCGATAATCATTTAAAATGGAACCAACACATTAATTACCTTTGTAGTAAATTACGTAAAATAGTATATTATTTTGTTTTATTGAGAATTACTTGTCAATAAGTTTATTACGTACAATTTATTTAACTTTATTTCAATCGGTAATTATGTATGGAATTATAGGATGGGGTAGCTCATTTATATCCAATTTTAATCCACTTTATTTATTACAGAAGAAAATAATTAAAATATGTATTCATAAACCTATTGATTTTACATCTCAAAATTTGTTTCTAGATTTTAATGTACTTAACGTAAGACAAAATTACATTGTATTAATAAAATTCATACATAAAAATCGAAATACAGTAATTTTGGATTGTATTCTCATATTTATGAAACAAAAGGTACGAATTCTTTAAGATTGTTTGAAGCAAAATGCACACTGTTACAGTATTTAATCATAGCAGTAATTTAGGCCCAAGAATATGTAACAAATTTATATTTAAATATCCTAATCTTGTGAATTCTAATAGTTCTAGTATTAAATTAAAAAAGTTATGTATGGATTTTGTAAAAATTGAAAAATTTAAAAATTTAAATTTATATACTATAATTGCACAGTAGACATAAGACAAATTGTATTGTATAATTATTAATTTCAATTCAGGAATCCGCCTCTGAGCACGAGTTCTACTCTTTCAGGGACGAGCTAAAGTTTTTCTTTATATATTATATTTGATGTCACAATTATTACAAAAATAATAAATAAATAAACAACAACAACAACAATACTTATGAATGCTAAAAATTTGGTTTTATAAATTTTAGAACTTTGAGAAAACAAACATCGAAAAAGAAGAGCATTGTGTCCTACAAAACAGACTCCTTGGCAAGTCCTTTAGGAATGGAAAATATGATAGGACTATTTCAAAACGTATTCGAAATATTATTTTTTCACCCCCTATTTTGTTTTGTACATAGATTTTATTCACAAAATTAGACACAAGAAATTCACAAAGAGTGTCTCTTAATTTTAACTCGCCTTGCTTACGCATTGTCATCATAATTTATATTTTATTTCTTCTGAAGAATTGTCAGTAAATATTCAAAGGAAATTAATTGCACAGAACAAAACGACAACTCTTTCAACTCGCTATGAGTGATTGCTGAGAATATAATGTTAAATGAATTCCGCCTTTTGAAATTATAAGCAACACAAGCATCGTTACCATCCGAATCACAGCGCGGAAAATTACTTTTATATGAAAATTAGAACGCATAGATAATATACTCACTCTTGCAGAAATTTTTGGCTTCAGTAGGCTCTTGAATAAATGAATAGTAGAATCCACAAACGGAGCGACGTTGATGAAGTGTATGCCCCTAATGCGAGCCTTAAACGCCTTCTGTAAACACAAATGTATAAAATGGCTGCTGGTTCTTCTAAAATCATTAATATTAATATACCAATGGAAACTGTGATTAATAAAATACTTAAATTCTGTGCCTGCAAAATATTTGAGAGGACTATGTGTAAATAAAACTACAACTGTACTGCTTCAAGTTAGACTGAAATTAAAATTAATAACATCGATTGCAATGGTAGTTAGTTTTATAGAATTTATAATTGGATGCTTAACAGTAGAAAAGAGCAGAGTGCCAAATTTATGACCAGTATTACATTACCGGTTTGATAGTACTACTAAATTAAAACACTGAGAGACAAGCAGACTTCAGAAGTTGTGAAAGGTGTTAAGTGCCATAAACATTTCGTAGGTACTATGATGCATTTATTATCCACAGATCTGTTAATTTCTGAAAATACCTCCATTAAAGTGGTTTTGGAGACTAGAAGCAAATCACCCTCAACACTTGAAACTGAATATCGCCGACTTTCATCATGATTATCATACTTTCTACTACATATTGACGTCGTTGTACTGGTATAACAGTACAGAGACCCAACAGAAATGTTGATAGTGTTGAATAATCTTGGTCATAAAGCTATTTTCTACTCGGGTGTCAGTTCACTGTAAATTATTTTGCATTTTCATGCCACTTACAATTTAAAAAAAGTGGTAATTTAATGGTATTGGAGATTTATCCTTCGAAGAGGTGGAAAAATTCAAATATTTTGGAGCAACAGTAACAAATATAAATGACACTCGGGAGGAAATTAAACGCAGAATAAATATGGGAAATGCATGTTATTATTCGGTTGAGAAGCTCTTATCATCCAGTCTGCTGTCCAAAAATCTGAAAGTTAGAATTTATAAAACAGTTATATTACCTGTTCTTCTATATGGCTGTGAAACTTGGACTCTCACTCTGAGAGAGGAACATAGGTTAAGGGTGTTTGAGAATAAGGTGCTTAGGAAAATATTTGGGGCTAAGCGGGATGAAGTTACAGGAGAATGGAGAAAGTTACACAACACAGAACTGCACGCATTGTATTCTTCACGTGACATAATTAGGAACTTGAAATCCAGACGTTTGAGATGGGCAGGGCATGTAGCACGTATGGGCGAATCCAGAAATGCATATAGAGTGTTAGTTGGGAGACCGGAGGTAAAAAGACCTTTAGGGAGGCCGAGACGTAGATGGGAGGATAATATTAAAATGGATTTGAGGGAGGTGGGGTATGATGATAGAGACTGGCTTAATCTTGCACAGGATAGGGACCGATGGCAGGCTTATGTGAGGGCGGCAATGAACCTTCGGGTTCCTTAAAAGCCATTTGTAAGTAGGTAAGTAAGGTAATTTAATGGCATTTCCCCCAGCCCAGCCGCCTATCCTTGCCCGGTACAGCTCCAACTCACAGCCCATTGTTCTAACCTTTTCTTCGCTGCGAAAAATACGTCCTTCCTCTCCACCGGCCTGAAGAAGACTTATGGGCGAATCTAGAAATGCATATAGAGTGTTAGTTGGGAGGCCGGAGGGAAAAAGACTGTTAGGGAGGCCGAGACGTAGATGGGAAGATAATATTAAAATGGATTTGAGGTAGGTGTGATATGATGATAGAGACTGGATTAATCTTGCTCATGATAGGGACCGATGGCGGGCTTATGTGAGGGCGGCAATGAACCTGCGGGTTCCTTAAAAGCCAGTAAGTAAGTATATATTTACCATTGAAGCAATTTCTAATTTCTTGAGTACTGGCAGGGAATATTTAACAACATGCGCCATTGTGAGGTTGTTAAAATCAATAATGTAGACGTCTCCGAAACAGTAGTCCTCCATGGTTCGTATCTCTGTGACCATGTAGATCATCTTGTGCATGTCATAGACGTTGTACTTGGAGGGGTCCTGGTCCAGACATGCGATTAGACGCACCCTGTTGAAGTCCTCCGTCAGCCTCGGTAGTGGTATGCAGCACCTGCAATATAGATTACAATGTATTCATTCGCATCTATCGCGTTAGTTCTGTTTGAATAATCCGTGTTTATGGTTTTCACTGCTAATTACTGATTCAAAGCAATTTATTCTAGTCCAGAAAATGCAGAGCATTGTATGGAACCCTGATAACACATGCTGTTGTCTGATATTTGCAGACTGCATTATTCGTCCTATAATGATAATATTTCTCTAAATCAAATAAAAAGCTTACTTTTGAAAGGACAGAGAATAGTAATAGCTTAATTGAGTGTAAGAATGATAACAGTACAATAACTAGTAAAACGAATTTCGTTTCTGGGGAGACGAATATTGCATATATGAAGGTTTAAAACGTAGGCCAAGAGATTAGTAATGTTACTATTAATTTGAAGGGATGAAAATGATGCAATCCAAACCACACAGACAAGATTTTACAGCAAAGAGTATCGAAGGTTTAGAGTCCACTGCTATTAAGTGCGGTATCATGATTTCTTCGTCGTATAGTTACGTCATTTGTTGACAACAAACACACATTCAAAATCTACAGAAAACTCACAACAAGAATAACAGCAACACATACAATCATCCAACACAACACAAACAAGCTGCATTCCGAAAAATGAGTCAACAAGATTACAAAGAAGAGTTAAACACAATAAAATACATAGCACAAAAAAACGGATACAACCCTAACTTAATAAACAACATAATAAGAAAGAGAAAACAGAATTACAAAAAAAAAAAAAAAACATAGGAATATAACACAAACACAAGAAGATAAAAATACATCACACTAATATACGAAAACAAAAACACGCACAAGATTGCAACCTCATTCAAGAAATTAAGTTACAGAATCGAATACAGAACGAAAACACTCTACGAAAGCATCTCAACAAACAAACAGCACAAACAAAGGAATACAGCCACACAGGCGTATACAAACTGAAATTCAATACCTGTAACAACTTCTGCATAGGACAGACAGGCAGATCATTTCAAACATGTTACAAAGATCACGTCACAGCGAAATTATTCAAATCAACTTCACAGGGAGTTATACCTTAAAGCTTGATTTGCATAATACACGTCACTGTTCGTTAACAGAAAACCACAATTTAAGTCACACAGAGTTAGTGTGTACTAAATGTTGGTTGCTTGACGGTTGTCAGTCCACTTTGAGGTCTGTGGATATAGAGAGAAAAATTGGATCGGTGTCTGGTAGAGTTCCCGGGTAGCTCAGTTGGTAGAGCGTTGGTACGTTAAACCAAATGTTCCGGGTTCGATACCTGGCCCCGGAACAATTTTTCCCTTGAAATTATTCAAATCAACTTTACAGGGAGTTTTACCTTAAAGCTTGATTTGCATAATACACGTCACTGTTCGTTAACAGAAAACCACAATTTAAGTCACACAGAGTTAGTGTGCACTCAATGTTGGTTGCTTGACGGTTGTCAGCCCACTTTGAGGTCTGTGGATATAGAGGGAAAAATTGGATCAGTGTCTGGTAGAGTTCCCGGGTAGCTCAGTTGGTAGAGCGTTGGTACGTTAAACCAAAGGTTCCGGGTTCGATACCTGGCCCCGGAACAATTTTTCCCTTGAAATTATTCAAATCAACTTTACAGGGAGTTTTACCTTAAAGCTTGATTTGCATAATACACGTCACTGTTCGTTAACAGAAAACCACAATTTAAGTCACACAGAGTTAGTGTGCACTCAATGTTGGTTGCTTGACGGTTGTCAGCCCACTTTGAGGTCTGTGGATATAGAGGGAAAAATTGGATCAGTGTCTGGTAGAGTTCCCGGGTAGCTCAGTTGGTAGAGCGTTGGTACGTTAAACCAAAGGTCCCGGGTTCGATACCTGGCCCCGGAACAATTTTTCCTTCGAAATTATTCAACACATCACAGCCATAACCAAATCACAAAACACTTCCACATACGCATAACACTTCACAAATGCCAACATAACCACAGGCATGGAAATTCTACATCTCCAACCAAAAAATCAGAAACTAAACACACTAGAACAAAACGAAATTATGCAGGCACACAAAAACACACCAGCATCAAATCCTGAACACACACCTCAATTTCAGAACACACACTTTTTGACTCCACATTACACTTCATAAACACACCCCCACAGGAGACGCAATCAGAAAGCGCGAAGACCACCGTGTTCTGATGATAGCCCACCGACTGTAGCTAGTCAACAAGGTTACCTAGTTAATTAACACGTGAAAGCACACACACACACACACACTATATATTTTAAAATCCGAACTTACATTTCCACTGATTAATGTCGTTCGAACAACAATGTCGTAAGCATAGTTCTCCTACCAGTTGTTTCATTTTCCAGTCACCATAACTAATGATTACGATAACTTCCTCCAAACTTCCACTGACGGGTCTCACTGATTTCTCTTTCAGGATATTATATAATCGCTTAAGGATATATGTACGTGAACGACCACAAAAATTATCAGAAATTGCAGGCTCTAAATTTCTAATATTTTATAAGAAAATGAACTCACAATTGGACAAAAATTACAAGGTACCTCAACAAGACTTATTAAAACTTAAATATCTCATAAAAGTATAAAGAAGGTTACGAATGATATTTTTCAAACCAGTTTTATCAAAGTATGAAAAAAAGAAAAAAAATTCTGCAGTTACATCTTTTGGTAATCATAACATTGTTATGGTTTCTGACATATTTAATATTTTTTCTCCATGTAATAAACACTTATTCCTGAAAAGTAGACTACTCTCAGACATGTAGAGTTGTTTATTTTAATACAATCAATTTTTTATTTGTCATATATAGCATATATTAAAATTTATATAATGTTTTGTGACCTAATTTTTCTGTTTTCAAAGAAATGGGCATTTTTGTAGTCTACCTTTAGCATTAATGCATGTTAAATCAATGTAAAAAATTTCTGAAATGTATCTCCAATGGTTGTGGAGTTTTGAAATAATATATGTGAAAATTTTCAAATTTTGGAAAATTTAATTTAAAGTAAAAAGTGAATTCTAAAAAATATTATTAGTAACTTTTTGATACTTTTATCAGATATTTAAGTTCTAATAAGTCTTGTTGTGGTACCTTGTAATTTTTTTCCAATTGTGAGTTCATTTCCTTATAAAATTTTAAAAATTTAGAGCCTGCATTTTCTGATAGTATTTGTGGTCGCTCACGTACATATACCCTTAATAAAACCGAAATGATGTATCAGAAAGTAAGTAAATTGTCTGTGAAGATTAATACATAGATCCTTTGTGGGAATAAACAAAAAAAGGCAGAAAATATGGGCCTTAATAGTCTATTGTTTTTTTATTTGGTTATTTAATGACGCTTTATCAAATACTAGGTTATTTAAGGTCGATGGGATTGCTGATAGCGAGACGGTATTTTGCGTGATGAGATCGAGGATTCCCATAGACTACCTGACATTTGCCTTACTGTTGGGAAATCGGTCCGCGCTCGAGTGCAGGTCCGACTGATCTACTCCGTGGCTCTTAATAATTTTCACATTGAAACAATTAGTATAACAATTGAAGTACCTGACGCTGGAAGCCAGTTGGAACCAGGACTCTTCTGGATCTCTGTTACAGAATATCTCTGGTATGGCGGATCTGACAGTGTAGTACATGTCGATGACTTCCTTGCAGCGCTCTACGCTGGCCTTGCATCTCAGGAATAAGCTTTCCACTCTGGCTTCGTCTGAAAGTAAAACACTCCCAACATTTCCCAATTTTATTTTCGGGGCTTAAATAAGATACACTGCCCCTTTGATATAGGAGAAAGCCAATGTTTACCTTTATATATAACACGTGGAGCAAGTCCCCTGCATTCGGCAAGCATCATGTTTAGGTGGAGCATGAAAATCAAGGAATGTTATGGAGAATAAATATAGATTATAATGGAATGAATATTTAAGATTTCTTAATTCATTATAAAAAAATTAGTCTGATACAGCGTTAATACAAATTAATTTTATTTCCTAAAACATATCTATGTATAAAATAGATGAATAAACAATATTTAGTATTTTCAATAAACAGTTTTCTTTAATTTCCCATAAAAACATGTTTTTGGACAACGGGCCTTTCATAAATAAGTGATTCAAATATGCAATTGATAAAATAATTACGATGTCTAACCACAAAATGAGGTTAATTCTTTGTGTCGATCCATCAGTATTTATCAATGTTGCATCCATAACCTCACAAACATTAGTGATCCCATCAGCAGCATAAAAATTTTGTGCTATAGTAAATAACATTTTGGTGATCAAAACCTGCCCCGAATTTAACTCTCTTAACAACATCAACTACCCTGTTGGCACTTTTGCACACTGATATCTTAGAAATTCCGTTCTTATCTACTAACCCACGGAACTGACACCTAGTATGCATCCAATGCAAAACAATACAGTTCTCGCTTTGAGGTTAGGGCATCACTTTTCTCTTTTGGATGTTGGATATGATCTCCCATATCTTGTAGGAGAGATTCCAGCGAAACGGGACTCGAAACGACTTCAGAATACCGCGTAAGTAATGTCGCTATTGTATTGCTGAATTATTTATTTTTGGTGCAGAGAACTTCTTTATTAAGTGATAATATTTATTAAATACAGTCTTCGTATATAAATACTTACGCGGTATTCTGAAGTATAGCGCGGGACTCATTCGAAACCTTTCATTAAATTTATACAATAATACGAACGTGTTGTTAATTCTTGCCCGGAGAATTTTCCGTATACGTCTTTTTTGATTAGGCCTAAATTCAATATCTTCGTCTGAGTCATTAGAACTCCTTAATAACATCAAAACTGCTTCAGTTTAATTCATAATATTATCCAGTTACTCAAAAATTAATTTAATAAGTATTTCTTTAGTGTATTTATTCATAATTTGTTGCAATATCAAACTTTACATATCTCAGAGGTATTGTAGAAAATGTGCTGATTTTACAAGTAAAATTTACACGTGAAACAGAATACTTGTAAAGTGAGCAAAATTTAATTTGTAAAGATGTGATTTCCTTTGTAAAGTTCAACATTACAAACAAAGATTGTGAAACAAGTTCACAATTTACAAGCAAAGTTACAATTTACAAAGATTGTAAACATTGTGAAACAGGCCCCAGGTCTCAACGAAGAGTTTTTCAGCAAACTCACTTATAGTAACGTTATTTCATTTAAATTTACCATAATCGTGAGGTAAATGTGGCTGGAGTTCGAGCCACTCTTTCAGAGCTTTGACAGCTTCTTTTGTTCTGTCCTCAGTCAACCCAGCTTTGCTTCGGACGGCATCAATCGTCTCTTTACTGGTTCCTAGCAACGCCATGTTTTCCTGTCGAATCTGAAAACAAAATTGTGGAATGCTTATATTCAGCGGCCAAGGAATTTATTCATTTAGTTATTGTTTGTTTTTATCTATTTATTTATTTATTTATTCTTTGATGTGGGTGTTCCTCAGGGCCCTATTTTGGGCCCTGAATTGTTTCTTTTGTATATTAACGATTTACCCATTACATAAGAAATTACTTTTTGTGTATGTATGCCGATGATGCTTCTGTTATTGTTAAAGATGGAAATGAACTGGATTTAGATACAACCCGTTGTGAACTGTTAAAAGATCTAAAAAGGTTTGATAGCAATCTACTTTTCTTGAATGTTAATAAGACGGGATATATTCACTTTCACAATTATCAAAAGAAAAATTTGAAGGACATTAATATTTCCAGTCAAGATCAATATTTGTGTAATTAATAATAATAATAATAATAATAATGATTTATTTTAGCTGGCAGAGTTAAGGCCGTAAGGCCTTCTCTTCCACTCAACCAGGAAAAAGTTTATATATATATATATGCATGAACTTACAAAGAATTCAACAATTTGATATAGATAAGAGTTACATGTATACAAGAGTTATTTACGAATTAAACAACAAAATACTATGAACTATTAATTAAACACTGAAATAAACTGTATAGCAGAATTAAGCTAAAATACATAGAATGTTAATATATTTCAAATAATATTAGATAATAGAAAGAGATTATTATGACACAATTTTGAAAATACAGCACTATCAGGATGATGTCTAAAGAAAGAAGTAATAATTTAGTCAGTGATAGTTTAAATCAATATGATTGGAGTGAAATGCTAAGAAGGTTATCTTTTAAGCTGTTTTTAAAGGTGTTTATTGTCTTGCAGCCCCTAATACTTTGTGACAAGGAATTCCATTGACGCAAGGTGGATACTGTGAAAGATGATGAATAACAAGATATTCTATGTACAGGTATACTTAACGCGCCACAGATAAGTGATCTGGTATTTACGTCGTAGTTAGAGTATACATAGTAGAAAGGAGACGAAAGGTAATTTGGTGTTGAGGTGTGCAGAATTCGAAAGAGTAAAGACAAAGAGTGTAAAGTTCTGCGTTCTTTAAGTCGGAGCCACGAAAGACTTGCGAAGGACGGTGATGTGTGATCATATCGTCGGATGTTGCACACGTATCTGACGCACATATTCTGAGCTCGCTGTAACTTGACTGACAGTTCAGAACTTAGGTCACTTAACTGGGAAACTACTAAATTTTTGGGTATCTCTTTTGATTATCGTTTGTCTGGGAGATCCCCCTGTATAAGTTTAAATTCTAAACTCAACAGTATTTTTTTTTTCGTAAGTGTATTGAATGAAATTAACAGTATTTGTTATAAAATACGAATTTTGAGAACTATAATTAATCATGATGTAATAATGCCTTTTTCATTTTGCACAAGTTGAGTCAAGGCTTTCATATGGCATTTGTTTTTGGGGATCTGGAACCATGTTGAATCGCATTTTTATGGCTCACAAGGATATTGTCAGGTGCATAGCGATTGTTGATAGTAGAACTTCCTGTAGGGAATTCTTTTTACAGTATAATATTCTCTCTGTTTATGGAATATATATTATTAACGTATTGCGGTATGTTTGTTTTCATGTTCTCGGAAATTAAAAAAGCTGAACTACGTTTCGATTTTTTCAGTCTTTTCCTCGAACATGAAAACGTCAACATACCGCTCTTGTAACGCATATTGCTATTTCCTTACATTCTTATTTTGTTTTGTTTTTTGACTATATCATGCAGGCTTTGCTTAATGGTAAGTTTTAGTTGCCATGGTAATATTTTACACTGCATAGGTACAATCAGGACATAGTTAAAAATGCAAGAAAATAGTAATATGCGTTACAAGAGCGGTATGTTGAAGTTTTCATGTTCGAGGAAAAGTTTGAAAAAGCGAAACGTAGTTGAGAATTTAAAGAAAACATACCGCTTGTGTATCGTACATGTTTTTGTGCGAAGATCGTTTATTACATACCTGAAAGAGGAATTTCTAATTAGTTGCAAAGAAATCTCCATCTTGGTTTCTGTTCAATGACGGCAAATTAGCAAAACAAAAATATCTATCTTCAACATTGTTGCTTTAAATTTTTTTCTGTGTTTACTTACTCCAGCAGGCCGTGATATACGTCTGTCTTTTTTCCCACCCAGTCTATGATGAGTCTGGAATCTTGTTGATTTTTTCACGGCTTCCTTAATGTTACTTGCATCACAAATGCAGTAACTTTAGTGGAGTTGTAGAGATTACTTAATTTTTGCAAATATTTAAAAACAATAATTACCAGTCCAATTTAGGTGAAATTGCAGTTTTAAGTTTCAAATTTAAAATTGCTACTATATTGAACGTATCTAAAAATAATATGTTAAAAGCCTAAAGCAGTAAAATCAATATGTCACTTAAGCGGTAACAAGAGGGAAATTGTTATGTGTGTTAGGTTGGGAATACTGAATGTGGAATTTCACACTTACCGCGTATTGGTTGTGTGCGGAAAGCAAGCAAATACGCACGATCTCGCACAATAGTTTTTGATGTCACTTTACTATGTTCGACGTTATTTCATTGTTGGGAACATTATTACTTTTAAAATCGGACTGTTCACTAGACAACAGCTTTCTCTTTCTCTCACAACACATAAGTGCAGAGCAACTGTTTACGTTCCACATAGAAAACGTGCACCTAGTAAACCTAATTTTTATTGCTGTACTTATATTTAATCCACAATGTAGGTAAAGTTAGGTAACAATGACAAGAAATATATTATATTAATACAGATGATCTTGTGGTTTAGAATATAAGCATACCGGTTTTGGCGACTTGAATTAATTTTTAGATTACCAGTGCAAACCAGTTCACTCAACATGATAAATGAAGACAAATCAATTAAATGATTAATGATTTCCATCAGCAATGCATACCTGTCTACTTATCGAGATATAAAGTCAGTAATGTATATTTCAATTAATAGTCAACAACGTTTTTACAACCAGATCAGTTTATGAAGAAGAGTGCCCACAAATATGTGCCTAGATTTATTTCACAAAGTATTTAAAAAAAGATCAATTAATGTTCAGATTATTAAAAAAAAATTCATTCTGCAAGGTGTGCACAAGGTGTAATTTAGATAATCAGTGCCTACCATTTGTATCCTTCTTCCAGCTTTGCTCAGACGACAAGAGAGTTGTGCAGTTGGCTGGAAGGTGTGTGCCACTGATTCCTAACCCAGACGCATGGGTGAACAGATAACTACATTTTTATAATGGGTAGAGGATATTCTTAACGAGATATCAAGTCATGCAGAGAAAGTTACATGAATGGCCGGTGCACATCTCGTGCAGACTGTCATTATTCCATTGATGATAACAAGGAGACTGACCTTGCAGACGGTTTTATTCCTTTCTCTCACTCCACCAACAATCTCCTACTCCTGTTATTTTTTCATATATCATCTGAAATAGTTCAAAACAGAAGAGGCGAAGTAGTGAGCTTTATACCGATTTCCGATGTTGATACAGGGACACGTGTAATTTGAGGAACAGCTGACCGTTTCTGGGACTTGTCTCTAGAGGAAGAAATTGTGATTTCAGGGGAAAATCCCATGTAAACGACCGTATAAGTAATTTGCTTTCCCCTTCTCACTGTGTGTAAACTTTATAAGTTCTCAACGACAGAGTGTTTATGTAAGCAATTTCTTTTTACTTTTAGTCGTGTGTACTGCCAGTCTGAAATTTTCTCTATAAGTGATCTTGTCCAGTTTTCATAAGTTTGTCTTGCACAAAGTCGTTTGTCTTTCCTTCAAATCATGTGTAGTGCCGCCCTGAAAGTATCAGTGTATGTAGTAATTTTACCTTCCTTTTAATAGTGTGTAGTGTTGATAAGTTTGTGAAACACAAAGTGTTTGTGTAAGATGTATGTGTTTCCTTTTAATTGTGTGTAGTGCCGCCCTGAAAGTATCAGTGTAAGTAGCATTTTTAAATAATTGATTTAATGGCGATCTTACTCGTGTTAATTATATAAGCATGTTCGGCTTACATTTGTTTCTATGCTACTTGACACCGTCCTCAGAGCCTTCTGTATCTCGGCATCATCTCTATTTCAGTGCCTGTTGTGTGGGTGCGTTCGTGTGGTGAAGAGTTGAGTCAAATAGTGTGGGTTCTGAAATTGGGCTGTGCGTTGAGAATTTGATTAGGGTGTGTCTGTATATTTCATATTGCTCTAGTTTGTTGAATTCTTGGTTTTTGGATTGTATGTGTAGGATTTCCATGTCTGTATTTATGTTATTGTATGTGTGGTTGGCATCAGTTATGTGTTCGGCATATGTAGATGTATTGTGTCTTCTGGTTATTGCTTTAATGTGTACTTTGTATCGAGTTTGGAATGATCTGCCTTTCTGTCCAATGTTGAAACTGTCGCAACTATTGCATGTGAGTTTGTATACGCCTTTGTGATTGTATTTATTTGTTTGCGTGTTGAGATGTCTTTCTAGTGTGTTTTCTGTTTTTATGCAATGTTGCGTTTCTGTTTTCTGAATGAGGATGCGATCTTGTGTGTGTTTTTGTTTTCGTATGTTAGTATGATGTATTTCTTGAGTTGTGTTTTGTGCGTTTTTGTGTTTGTGTTTTGTCTTCCTTGTGATGTTGTCTATTATGTTTGGGTTGTAACCATTTTCTTGTGCTATGCACTTGATTGTGTTCACTTCTTCATTGTATTGTTGTTGGCTCATAGGTATGTTGAGTAATCTGTTTACCAGTGTCCTGAGGATGCTGTCAGGTAGCACAGAAACAGCTGTAAGCTGCACATGCTTACATAATTAACACGAGTAAGATTGCCATGTAATCAATTATTTATATTCAAAGAGGAGTATGGAGAAAGTTACACAAAGCAGAACTGCACGCATTGTATTCCTCACCTGACATAATTAGGAAAATTAAAACCAGACGTTTGAGATGGGCAGGGCATGTAGCACGTATGGGCGAAACCAGAAATGCATATAGAGTGTTAGTTGGGAGACCGGAGGGAAAAAGCCCTTTAGGGAGGCCGAGACGTAGATGGGAGGATAATATTAAAATGGATTTGAGGGAGGTGGGATATGATGATAGAGACTGGATTAATCTTGCACAGGATAGGGACCGATGGCGGGCTTATGTGAGGGCGGCAATGAACCTTCGGGTTCCTTAAAAGCCCTTTGTATGTATATGTATGTTAAAAGTATTGTACGACTGATTCAACATAGTATTTTGACCTTCCATTTAATTGTGTGTAGTGTTGATAAGTTTGTGAAACACAAAGGTTTCTTTAAAACGTTTGTGTTACCTTTCAACTGTGTGTAGTGACGCCCTGAAAGTATCAGTGTAAGTACTATTTTTACCTTCTTTTTAATAGTGTGTAGTGTTGATAAGTTTTTGAACCACAAAGTGTTTGTGTAAGACGTTTGTGTATCCTTTTAAGTGTGTGTAATGCCGCAATGGAAGCATCAATATAAGTACTAATTTTCCTTCCTTTTAATCGTGTTTAGTGTTGAAATGTTTGTCAGCCCCAAAGTGTTTGTGTAAATGTAATGTCTCCTAGTTTATCAGCAAACACGTGATTATCTAAGGGCTTTTTATAACCTTGTATCATATTAATAACTTTTAAGTGTGATTGTATTAATGACGAGAGTTAGCTGGGCCACTGACAAGCGTTAGCTAGACCACAGACGAATGTTAGCTGAACCACAGAAGAGCGTTAGCTGAACCACAGACGAGCGTTATCTGAACCACTGACGAGCGTTAGCTAAACCACTGATGAGCGTTAGCTGAACCACTGATGAGCGTTAACTGGACCACTGATGAACGTTAGCTCGTCCAAAGACTAGCGTTAGCTGAACCACTGATGAGCGTTAGCTGGACCACTGATGAGCGTTAGTTGAACCACAGACAAGCGTTAGCTCGTCCACAGACTAGCGTTAGCTGAACCATTGACGAGCGTTAGCTGAACCACAGACGAGCGTTAGCTGGACCACTGATGAGCGTTAGCTGAACCACAGACGAGCGTTAGCTAAACCACTTATGAGCGTTAGCTGAACCACAGACGAGCGTTAGCTAAACCACTTATGAGCGTTAGCTGAACCACAGACGAGCGTTAGCTGGACCACTGATGAGCGTTAGTTGAACCACAGACGAGCGTTAGCTGAACCACAGACGAGCGTTAGCTGAACCACTGATGAGCGTTAGCTAAACCACTGATGAGCGTTAGTTGAACCACAGAGGAGCGTTAGCTGAACCACAGACGAGCGTTAGCTGGACCACTGATGAGCGTTAGCTGAACCACAGACGAGCGTAAGCTGAACCACTGATGAGCGTTAGCTGAACCACAGACGAGCGTTAGCTGGACCACTGATGAGCGTTAGCTGAACAACAGACGAGCGTTAGCTGGACCACAGACGAGCGTTAGCTCAACCACAGACGAGCGTTAGCTGGACCACAGACGAGCGTTAGCTGAACCACTGATGAGCGTTAGCTGAACCACAGACGAGCGTTAGCTGGACCACTGATGAGCGTTAGTTGAACCACAGACGAGCGTTAGCTGAACCACTGATGTGCGTTAACGGAACCACAGACGAGCGTTAGCTGGACCACTGATGAGCGTTAGTTGAACCACAGAAGAACGTTGGCCGAACCACAGACGAGCGTTAGCTGAACCGCAGACGAGTGTTAGCTGGACCACTGTTGAGCGTTACCTGAACCACAGACGAGCGTTAGCTGAACCACTGATGAGCGTTACCTGAACCACAGACGAGCGTTAGCTGGACCACTGATGAGCGTTAGTTGAACCACAGACGAGCGTTAGCTGAACCACAGACGAGCGTTAGCTGAACCACTGATGAGCGTTAGCTGAACCACAGACGAGCGTTAGCTGGACCACTGATGAGTGTTACCTGAACCACAGACGAGCGTTAGCTGGACCACAGACGAGCGTTAGCTGAACCACTGTTGAGCGTTAGCTGAACCACAGACGAGCGTTAGCTGGACACTGATGAGCGTTAGTTGAAATAAAGACGAGCCTTAGCTGAACCACTGATGAGCGTTAACTGAACCACAGATGAGCGTTAGCTGGACCACTGATGAGCGTTAGCTGAACCACAGAAGAGCGTTAGCTGGACCACTGATGAGCGTTAGCTGAACCACTGATGAGCGTTAGCTGAACCACAGACGAGCGTTAGCTGGACCACAGACGAGCGTTAGCTGAACCACTGATGAGCGTTAGCTGAACCACAGACGAGCGTTAGCTGGACCACTGATGAGCGTTAGTTGAACCACAGACGAGCGTTAGCTGAACCACTGATGAGCGTTAGCTGAACCACAGACGAGCGTTAGCTGGACCACTGATGAGCGTTAGTTGAACCACAGACGAGCGTTAGCTGAACCACAGACGAGCGTTAGCTGAACCACAGACGAGAGTTAGCTGAACCACTGATGAGCGTTAGCTGAACCACTGATGAGCGTTAGCAGGACCACAGACGAATGTTAGCTGAACCACAGACGAGCGTTAGCTGGACCACTGATGAGCGTTAGTTGAACCACAGGCGAGCGTTAGCTGAACCAGAGACGAGCGTTAGCTGAACCACAGATGAGCGTTAGCTGGACCACTGATGAGCGTTAGCTGAACCACTGACGAGCGTTAGCTGGACCACTGATGAGCGTTAGCTGAACCACAGACGAGCGTTAGCTGAACCACTGATGAGCGTTAGCTGAACCACTGATGAGCGTTAGCTGGACCACTGATGAGCGTTAGCTGAACCACAGACGAACGTTAGCTGAACCACTAATTAGCGTTAACTGAACCACAGACGAACGTTAGCTGGACCACTAATTAGCGTTAGCTGAACCACAGACGAGCGTTAGCTGAACCACTGATGAGCGTTAGCTGAACCACTGATGAGCGTTATTTGAACCACAGACGAGCGTTAGCTGAACCACAGACGAGCGTCAGCTGAACCACTGATGAGCGTTAGCTGAACCACAGACGAGCGTTAGCTGGACCACTGATGAGCGTTAGCTGAACCACAGACGAACGTTAGTTGAACCACTAATTAGCGTTAGCTGAACCACAGACGAGCGTTAGCTGAACCACTGATGAGCGTTAGCTGAACCACTGATGAGCGTTAGCTGAACCACAGAAGAGCGTTAGCTGGACCACTGATGAGCGTTAGCTGAACCACAGACGAGCGTTAGCTGGACCACAGACGAGCGTTAGCTGAACCACTGATGAGCGTTAGCTGAACCACAGACGAGCGTTAGCTAAACCACTTATGAGCGTTAGCTGAACCACAGACGAGCGTTAGCTGAACCACTGATGAGCGTTAGCTGAACCACAGACGAGCGTTAGCTAAACCACTTATGAGCGTTAGCTGAACCACAGACGAGCGTTAGCTGGACCACTGATGAGCGTTAGTTGAACCACAGACGAGCGTTAGCTGAACCACAGACGAGCGTTAGCTGAACCACAGACGAGCGTTAGCTGAACCACTGATGAGCGTTAGCTAAACCACTGATGAGCGTTAGTTGAACCACAGAGGAGCGTTAGCTGAACCACAGACGAGCGTTAGCTGGACCACTGATGAGCGTTAGCTGAACCACAGACGAGCGTAAGCTGAACCACTGATGAGCGTTAGCTGAACCACAGACGAGCGTTAGCTGGACCACTGATGAGCGTTAGCTGAACAACAGACGAGCGTTAGCTGGACCACAGACGAGCGTTAGCTGAACCACAGACGAGCGTTAGCTGGACCACAGACGAGCGTTAGCTGAACCACTTATGAGCGTTAGCTGAACCACAGACGAGCATTAGCTGGACCACTGATGAGCGTTAGTTGAACCACAGACGAGCGTTAGCTGAACCACTGATGTGCGTTAACGGAACCACAGACGAGCGTTAGCTGGACCACTGATGAGCGTTAGCTGAACCACAGACGAGCGTTAGCTGGACCACTGATGAGCGTTAGTTGAACCACAGACGAACGTTGGCCGAACCACAGACGAGCGTTAGCTGAACCGCAGACGAGTGTTAGCTGGACCACTGTTGAGCGTTACCTGAACCACAGACGAGCGTTAGCTGAACCACTGATGAGCGTTACCTGAACCACAGACGAGCGTTAGCTGGACCACTGATGAGCGTTAGTTGAACCACAGACGAGCGTTAGCTGAACCACAGACGAGCGTTAGCTGAACCACTGATGAGCGTTAGCTGAACCACAGACGAGCGTTAGCTGGACCACTGATGAGTGTTACCTGAACCACAGACGAGCGTTAGCTGGACCACAGACGAGCGTTAGCTGAACCACTGTTGAGCGTTAGCTGAACCACAGACGAGCGTTAGCTGGACACTGATGAGCGTTAGTTGAAATAAAGACGAGCCTTAGCTGAACCACTGATGAGCGTTAACTGAACCACAGATGAGCGTTAGCTGGACCACTGATGAGCGTTAGCTGAACCACAGAAGAGCGTTAGCTGGACCACTGATGAGCGTTAG
This sequence comes from Periplaneta americana, assembly GCF_040183065.1. Taxonomy (NCBI): domain Eukaryota; kingdom Metazoa; phylum Arthropoda; class Insecta; order Blattodea; family Blattidae; genus Periplaneta; species Periplaneta americana. Next base: position 6,079,964 of record NC_091129.1, on the reverse strand, counting down.
CTGAACCACAGACGAGCGTTAGCTGGACCACAGACGAGCGTTAGCTGAACCACTGATGAGCGTTAGCTGAACCACATACGAGCGTTAGCTGGACCACTGATGAGCGTTAGTTGAACCACAGACGAGCGTTAGCTGAACCACTGATGAGCGTTAGCTGAACCACAGACGAGCGTTAGCTGGACCACTGATGAGCGTTAGTTGAACCACAGACGAGCGTTAGCTGAACCACAGACGAGCGTTAGCTGAACCACAGACGAGGGTTAGCTGAACCACTGATGAGCGTTAGCTGAACCACTGATGAGCGTTAGCAGGACCACAGACGAATGTTAGCTGAACCACAGACGAGCGTTAGCTGGACCACTGATGAGCGTTAGTTGAACCACAGGCGAGCGTTAGCTGAACCAGAGACGAGCGTTAGCTGAACCACAGATGAGCGTTAGCTGGACCACTGATGAGCGTTAGCTGAACCACTGACGAGCGTTAGCTGGACCACTGATGAGCGTTAGCTGAACCACAGACGAGCGTTAGCTGAACCACTGATGAGCGTTAGCTGAACCACTGATGAGCGTTAGCTGGACCACTGATGAGCGTTAGCTGAACCACAGACGAACGTTAGCTGAACCACTAATTAGCGTTAACTGAACCACAGACGAACGTTAGCTGGACCACTAATTAGCGTTAGCTGAACCACAGACGAGCGTTAGCTGAACCACTGATGAGCGTTAGCTGAACCACTGATGAGCGTTATTTGAACCACAGACGAGCGTTAGCTGAACCACAGACGAGCGTTAGCTGAACCACTGATGAGCGTTAGCTGAACCACAGACGAGCGTTAGCTGGACCACTGATGAGCGTTAGCTGAACCACAGACGAACGTTAGCTGAACCACTAATTAGCGTTAGCTGAACCACAGACGAGCGTTAGCTGAACCACTGATGAGCGTTAGCTGAACCACTGATGAGCGTTAGCTGGACCACTGATGAGCGTTAGCTGAACCACAAACGAGCGTTAGCTGGACCACTGACGAGCGTTAGCTGAACCACACACGAGCGTTAGCTGGACCACAGACGAGCGTTAGCTGAACCACTGATGAGCGTTAGCAGGACCACAGACGAATGTTAGCTGAACCACAGACGAGCGTTAGCTGGACCACTGATGAGCGATAGTTGAACCACAGGCGAGCGTTAGCTGAACCAGAGACGAGCGTTAGCTGAACCACAGACGAGCGTTAGCTGGACCACTGATGAGCGTTAGTTGAACCACAGAGGAGCGTTAGCTGAACCACAGACGAGCGTTAGCTGAACCACAGACGAGGGTTAGCTGAACCACTGATGAGCGTTAGCTGAACCACTGATGAGCGTTAGCAGGACCACAGACGAATGTTAGCTGAACCACAGACGAGCGTTAGCTGGACCACTGATGAGCGTTAGTTGAACCACAGGCGAGCGTTAGCTGAACCAGAGACGAGCGTTAGCTGAACCACAGATGAGCGTTAGCTGGACCACTGATGAGCGTTAGCTGAACCACTGACGAGCGTTAGCTGGACCACTGATGAGCGTTAGCTGAACCACAGACGAGCGTTAGCTGAACCACTGATGAGCGTTAGCTGAACCACTGATGAGCGTTAGCTGGACCACTGATGAGCGTTAGCTGAACCACAGACGAACGTTAGCTGAACCACTAATTAGCGTTAACTGAACCACAGACGAACGTTAGCTGGACCACTAATTAGCGTTAGCTGAACCACAGACGAGCGTTAGCTGAACCACTGATGAGCGTTAGCTGAACCACTGATGAGCGTTATTTGAACCACAGACGAGCGTTAGCTGAACCACAGACGAGCGTTAGCTGAACCACTGATGAGCGTTAGCTGAACCACAGACGAGCGTTAGCTGGACCACTGATGAGCGTTAGCTGAACCACAGACGAACGTTAGCTGAACCACTAATTAGCGTTAGCTGAACCACAGACGAGCGTTAGCTGAACCACTGATGAGCGTTAGCTGAACCACTGATGAGCGTTAGCTGGACCACTGATGAGCGTTAGCTGAACCACAAACGAGCGTTAGCTGGACCACTGACGAGCGTTAGCTGAACCACAGACGAGCGTTAGCTGGACCACAGACGAGCGTTAGCTGAACCACTGATGAGCGTTAGCAGGACCACAGACGAATGTTAGCTGAACCACAGACGAGCGTTAGCTGGACCACTGATGGGCGTTAGTTGAACCACAGACGAGCGTTAGCTGAACCACTGATGAGCGTTAGCTGAACCACTGATGAGCGTTAGCTGGACCACAGACGAATGTTAGCTGAACCACAGACGAGCGTTAGCTGGACCACTGATGAGCGTTATTTGAAACACAGACGAGCGTTAGCTGAACCACTGATGAGCGTTAGCTGAACCACAGACGAGCGTTAGCTGGACCACTGATGAGCGTTAGCTGAACCACAGACGAGCGTTAGCTGAACCACTGATGAGCGGTAGCTGAACCACTGACGAGCGTTAGCTGGACCACTGATGAGCGTTAGCTGAACCACAAACGAGCGTTAGCTGGACCACTGACGAGCGTTAGCTGAACCACAGACGAGCGTTAGCTGGACCACAGACGAGCGTTAGCTGGACCACAGACGAGCGTTAGCTGAACCACTGATGAGCGTTAGCTGAACCACAGACGAGCGTTAGCTGGACCTCTGATGAGCGTTATTTGAACCACAGACGAGCGTTAGCTGGACCACAGATGAGCGTTAGCTGGACCACTGATGAACGTTAGCTGAACCACAGAGGAGCGTTAGCTGGACCACTGATGAGCGTTAGCTGAACCACAGACGAGCGTTAGCTGGACCACAGACGAGCGTTAGCTGAACCACTGATGAGCGTTAGCTGAACCACAGACGAGCGTTAGCTGGACCACTGATGAGCGTTAGTTGAACCACAGACGAGCGTTAGCTGAACCACTGATGAGCGTTAACTGAAGCACAGACGAGCGTTAGCTGGACCACTGATGAGCGTTAGTTGAACCACAGATGAGCGTTAGCTGGACCACTGATGAGCGTTAGCTGAACCACAGACGAGCGTTAGCTGGACCACACACGAGCGTTAGCTGAACCACAGACGAGCGTTAGCTGGACCACAGACGAGCGTTAGCTGAAACACTGATGAGCGTTAGCTGAACCACAGACGAGCGTTAGCTGAACCACTGATGAGAGTTAGCTGAACCACTGATGAGCGTTAGTTGAACCACAGACGAGCGTTAGCTGAACCACAGACGAGCGTTAGCTGAACCATAGACGAGCTTTAGCTGAACGACTGATGAGTGTTAACTGAACCACAGATGAGCGTTAGCTGGACCACTGATGAGCGTTAGTTGAACCACAGACGAGCGTTAGCTGAACCACAGACGAGCGTTAGCTGAACCACAGACGATCGTTAGCTGAACCACAGACGAGCGTTAGCTGGACCACTGATGAGCGTTAGTTGAACTTCAGACGAGCTTTAGCTGGACCACTGATTAGCTTTAGCTGAACCACAGACGAGCGTTTGTTGAACCACTGATGAGCGTTAGCAGAACCACTGATGAGCGTTAGCTGGACCACAGACGAATGTTAGCTGAACCACAGACGAGCGTTAGCTGGACCACTGATGAGCTTTAGTTGAACCACAGACGAGCGTTAGCTGAACCACAGACGAGCGTTAGCTGAACCACTGATGAGCGTTAGCTGAACCACAGACGAGCGTTAGCTGGACCACTGATAAGCGTTAGCTGAACCACAGACGAGCGTTAGCTGAACCACTGATGAACGTTAGCTGAACCACAGAGGAGCGTTAGCTAGACCACTGATGAGCGTTAGCTGAACCACAGACGAGCGTTAGCTGGACCACAGACGAGCGTTAGCTGAACCACTGATGAGCGTTAGCTGAACCACAGACGAGCGTTAGCTGGACCACTGATGAGCGTTAGTTGAACCACAGACGAGCGTTAGCTGAACCACTGATGAGCGTTAACTGAAGCACAGACGAGCGTTAGCTGGACCACTGATGAGCGTTAGTTGAACCACAGATGAGCGTTAGCTGGACCACTGATGAGCGTTAGCTGAACCACAGACGAGCGTTAGCTGGACCACACACGAGCGTTAGCTGAACCACAGACGAGCGTTAGCTGGACCACAGACGAGCGTTAGCTGAAACACTGATGAGCGTTAGCTGAACCACAGACGAGCGTTAGCTGAACCACTGATGAGAGTTAGCTGAACCACTGATGAGCGTTAGTTGAACCACAGACGAGCGTTAGCTGAACCACAGACGAGCGTTAGCTGAACCATAGACGAGCTTTAGCTGAACGACTGATGAGTGTTAACTGAACCACAGATGAGCGTTAGCTGGACCACTGATGAGCGTTAGTTGAACCACAGACGAGCGTTAGCTGAACCACAGACGAGCGTTAGCTGAACCACAGACGATCGTTAGCTGAACCACAGACGAGCGTTAGCTGGACCACTGATGAGCGTTAGTTGAACTTCAGACGAGCTTTAGCTGGACCACTGATTAGCTTTAGCTGAACCACAGACGAGCGTTTGTTGAACCACTGATGAGCGTTAGCAGAACCACTGATGAGCGTTAGCTGGACCACAGACGAATGTTAGCTGAACCACAGACGAGCGTTAGCTGGACCACTGATGAGCTTTAGTTGAACCACAGACGAGCGTTAGCTGGACCACAGACGAGCGTTAGCTGAACCACTGATGAGCGTTAGCTGAACCACAGACGAGCGTCAGCTGGACCACTGATGAGCTTTAGTTGAACCACAGACGAGCGTCAGATGAACCACAGACGAGCGTTAACTGAATCACTGACGAGCGTTAGCTAAACCACCGATGAGCGTTAGCTGAACCACTGATGAGCGTTACCTGGACCACTGATGAACGTTAGCTCGTCCAAAGACTAGCGTTAGCTGAACCACTGATGAGCGTTAGCTGGACCACTGATGAGCGTTAGTTCAACCACAGACGAGCGTTAGCTCGTCCACAGACTAGCGTTAGCTGAACCATTGATGAGCGTTTGCTTAACCACAGACGAACGTTAGCTGGACCACTGATGAGCGTTGGTTGAACCACAGACGAGCGTTAGCTGAACCACAGACGAGCGGTAGCTGAACCACTGATGAGCGTTAGCTAAACCACTGATGAGCGTTAGTTGAACCACAGACGAGCGTTAGCTGAACCACAGACGAGCGCTAGCTGGACCACCGATGAGCGTTAGCTGAACCACAGACGAGCGTTAGCTGAACCACTGATGAGCGTTAGCTGAACCACAGACGAGCGTTAGCTGGACCACTGATGAGCGTTAGCTGGACCACAGACGAGCGTTAGCTGAACCACTGATGAGCGTTAGCTGAACCACAGACGTGGGTTAGCTGGACCACTGATGAGCGTTAGTTGAATCACAGACGAGCGTTAGCTGAACCACTGATGAGCGTTAACTGAACCACAGATGAGCGTTAGCTGGACCACTGATGAGCGTTAGTTGAACCACAGACGAGCGTTAGCTGAACCACAGACGAGCGTTACCTGAACCACAGACGAGCGTTAGCTGAACCACAGACGAGCGTTAGCTGGACCACTGATGAGCGTTAGCTGAACCACAGACGAACGTTAGCTGGACCACTGATTAGCGTTAGCTGAACCACAGACGAGCGTTAGCTGAACCACAGACGAACGTTAGCTGGACCACTGATTAGCGTTAGCTGAACCACAGACGAGCGTTAGCTGAACCACTGATGAGCGTTAGCTGAACCACAGACGAGCGTTAGCTGGACCTCTGATGAGCGTTAGCAGAACCACAGACGAGCGTTAGCTGGACCACAGACGAGCGTTAGCTGAACCACTGATGAGCGTTAGCTGAACCACAGACGTGCGTTAGCTGGACCACTGATGAGCGTTAGTTGATTCACAGACGAGCGTTAGCTGAACCACTGATGAGCGTTAACTGAACCACAGATGAGCGTTAGCTGGACCACTGATGAGCGATAGTTGAACGACAGACGAGCGTTAGCTGAACCACAGACGAGCGTTACCTGAACCACAGACGAGCGTTAGCTGAACCACAGACAAGCGTTAGCTGAACCACAGACAAGCGTTAGCTGGACCACTGATGAGCGTTAGTTGAACCACAGACGAACGTTAGCTGGACCACTGATTAGCGTTAGCTGAACCACAGACTAGCGTTAGCTGAACCACTGATGAGCGTTAGCTGAACCACTGATGAGCGTTACCTGGACCAGTGATGAACGTTAGCTCGTCCAAAGACTAGCGTTAGCTGAACCACTGATGAGCGTTAGCTGGACCACTGATGAGCGTTAGTTGAAACACAGACGAGCGTTAGCTCGTCCACAGACTAGCTTTAGCTGAACCATTGATGAGCGTTAGCTGAACCACAGACGAACGTTAGCTGGACCACTGATGAGCGTTAGTTGAACCACAGACGAGCGTTAGCTGAACCACAGACGAGCGTTAGCTGAACCACTGATGAGCGTTAGCTAAACCACTGATGAGCGTTAGTTGAACCACAGACGAGCGTTAGCTGAACCACAGACGAGCGCTAGCTGGACCACTGATGAGCGTTAGCTGAACCACAGACGAGCGTTAGCTGAACCTCTGATGAGCGTTAGCTGAACCACAGACGAGCGTTAGCTGGACCACTGATGAGCGTTAGCAGAACCACAAACGAGCGTTAGCTGGACCACAGACGAGCGTTAGCTGAACCACAGACGAGCGTTAGCTGGACCACAGACGAGCGTTAGCTGAACCACAGATGAGCGTTAGCTGAACCACAGATGAGCGTTATCTGAACCACAGACGAGCGTTAGCTGGACCACTGATGAGCGTTAGTTGAACCACAGACGAGCGTTAGCTGAACCACTGATGTGCGTTAACTGAACCACAGACGAGCGTTAGCTGGACCACTGATGAGCGTTAGTTGAACCACAGACGAACGTTAGTTGAACCACAGACGAGCGTTAGCTGAACCACTGATGTGCGTTAACTGAACCACAGACGAGCGTTAGCTGGACCACTGATGAGCGTTATTTGAACCACAGACGAACGTTAGCTGAACCACAGACGGGCGTTAGCTGAACCACAGACGAGCGCTAGCTGGACCACTGATGAGCGTTAGCTGAACCACAGACGAGCGTTAGCTGAACCACTGATGAGCGTTAGCTGAACCACTGATGGGCGTTAGCAGGACCACAGACGAATGTTAGCTGAACCACAGACGAGCGTTAGCTGGACCACTGATGAGCGTTAGTTGAACCAAAGACGAGCGTTAGCTGAACCACAGACGAGCGTTAGCTGAACCACAGATGAGCGTTAGCTGGACCACTGATGAGCGTTAGCTGAACCACAGACGAGCGTTAGCTGGACCACTGATGAGCGTTAGCTGAACCACAGACGAGCGTTAGCTGAACCACAGACGAGCGTTAGCTGAACCACTGATGAACGTTAGCTGAACCACAGACGAGCGTTACCTGGACCACTGATGAGCGTTAGTTGAACCACAGACGAGCGTTAGCTGAACCACCGATGAGCGTTAACTGAACCACAGACGAGCGTTAGCTGGACCACTGATGAGCGTTAGTTGAACCACAGACGAGCGTTAGCTGAACCACAGACGAGCGTTAGCTGAACCATAGACGAGCGTTAGCTGGACCACTGATGAGCGTTAGCTGAACCACAGACGAGCGTTAGCTGAACCACTGATGAGCGTTAGCTAAACCAATGATGAGCGTTAGCAGGACCTCAGACGAATGTTAGTTGAACCACAGACGAGCGTTATCTGGACCACTGATGAGCTTTAGTTGAACCACAGACGAGCCATAGCTGAAACACAGACGAGCGTTAGCTGAACCACAGACGAGCGTTAGCTGAACCACGGACGAGCGTTAGCTGGACCACTGATGAGCGTTAGCAGAACCACAGACGAGCGTTAGCTGGACCACAGACGAGAGTTAGCTGAACCACTGATGAGCGTTAGCTGAACCACAGACTTGCGTTAGCTGGACCACTGATGAGCGTTAGTTGAATCACAGACGAGCGTTAACTGAACCACTGATGAGCGTTAACTGAACCACAGATGAGCGTTAGCTGGACCACTGATGAGCGTTAGTTGAACCACAGACGAGCGTTAGCTGAACCACAGACGAGCGTTACCTGAACCACAGACGAGCGTTAGCTGAACCACAGACGAGCGTTAATTGGACCACTGATGAGCGTTAGCTGAACCACAGACGAACGTTAGCTGGACCACTGTTGAGCGTTACCTGAACCACAGACGAGCGTTAGCTGAACCACTGATGAGCGTTACCTGAACCACAGACGAGCGTTAGCTGGACCACTCATGAGCGTTAGTTGAACCACAGACGAGCGTTAGCTGAACCACAGACGAGCGTTAGCTGAACCACTGATGAGCGTTAGCTGAACCACAGACGTGCGTTAGCTGGACCACTGATGAGTGTTACCTGAACCACAGACGAGCGTTAGCTGGACCACAGACGAGCGTTAGCTGAACCACTGTTGAGCGTTAGCTGAACCACAGACGAGCGTTAGCTGGACACTGATGAGCGTTAGTTGAAATAAAGACGAGCCTTAGCTGAACCACTGATGAGCGTTAACTGAACCACAGATGAGCGTTAGCTGGACCACTGATGAGCGTTAGCTGAACCACAGAAGAGCGTTAGCTGGACCACTGATGAGCGTTAGCTGAACCACTGATGAGCGTTAGCTGAACCACAGACGAGCGTTAGCTGGACCACAGACGAGCGTTAGCTGAACCACTGATGAGCGTTAGCTGAACCACAGACGAGCGTTAGCTGGACCACTGATGAGCGTTAGTTGAACCACAGACGAGCGTTAGCTGAACCACTGATGAGCGTTAGCTGAACCACAGACGAGCGTTAGCTGGACCACTGATGAGCGTTAGTTGAACCACAGACGAGCGTTAGCTGAACCACAGACGAGCGTTAGCTGAACCACAGACGAGAGTTAGCTGAACCACTGATGAGCGTTAGCTGAACCACTGATGAGCGTTAGCAGGACCACTGATGAGCGTTAGCTGAACCACAGACGAGCGTTAGCTGGACCACTGATGAGCGTTAGTTGAACCACAGGCGAGCGTTAGCTGAACCAGAGACGAGCGTTAGCTGAACCACAGATGAGCGATAGCTGGACCACTGATGAGCGTTAGCTGAACCACTGACGAGCGTTAGCTGGACCACTGATGAGCGTTAGCTGAACCACAGACGAGCGTTAGCTGAACCACTGATGAGCGTTAGCTGAACCACTGATGAGCGTTAGCTGGACCACTGATGAGCGTTAGCTGAACCACAGACGAACGTTAGCTGAACCACTAATTAGCGTTAACTGAACCACAGACGAACGTTAGCTGGACCACTAATTAGCGTTAGCTGAACCACAGACGAGCGTTAGCTGAACCACTGATGAGCGTTAGCTGAACCACTGATGAGCGTTATTTGAACCACAGACGAGCGTTAGCTGAACCACAGACGAGCGTTAGCTGAACCACTGATGAGCGTTAGCTGAACCACAGACGAGCGTTAGCTGGACCACTGATGAGCGTTAGCTGAACCACAGACGAACGTTAGTTGAACCACTAATTAGCGTTAGCTGAACCACAGACGAGCGTTAGCTGAACCACTGATGAGCGTTAGCTGAACCACTGATGAGCGTTAGCTGAACCACAGAAGAGCGTTAGCTGGACCACTGATGAGCGTTAGCTGAACCACAGACGAGCGTTAGCTGGACCACAGACGAGCGTTAGCTGAACCACTGATGAGCGTTAGCTGAACCACAGACGAGCGTTAGCTAAACCACTTATGAGCGTTAGCTGAACCACAGACGAGCGTTAGCTGAACCACTGATGAGCGTTAGCTGAACCACAGACGAGCGTTAGCTAAACCACTTATGAGCGTTAGCTGAACCACAGACGAGCGTTAGCTGGACCACTGATGAGCGTTAGTTGAACCACAGACGAGCGTTAGCTGAACCACAGACGAGCGTTAGCTGAACCACAGACGAGCGTTAGCTGAACCACTGATGAGCGTTAGCTAAACCACTGATGAGCGTTAGTTGAACCACAGAGGAGCGTTAGCTGAACCACAGACGAGCGTTAGCTGGACCACTGATGAGCGTTAGCTGAACCACAGACGAGCGTAAGCTGAACCACTGATGAGCGTTAGGTGAACCACAGACGAGCGTTAGCTGGACCACTGATGAGCGTTAGCTGAACAACAGACGAGCGTTAGCTGGACCACAGACGAGCGTTAGCTGAACCACAGACGAGCGTTAGCTGGACCACAGACGAGCGTTAGCTGAACCACTTATGAGCGTTAGCTGAACCACAGACGAGCATTAGCTGGACCACTGATGAGCGTTAGTTGAACCACAGACGAGCGTTAGCTGAACCACTGATGTGCGTTAACGGAACCACAGACGAGCGTTAGCTGGACCACTGATGAGCGTTAGCTGAACCACAGACGAGCGTTAGCTGGACCACTGATGAGCGTTAGTTGAACCACAGACGAACGTTGGCCGAACCACAGACGAGCGTTAGCTGAACCGCAGACGAGTGTTAGCTGGACCACTGTCGAGCGTTACCTGAACCACAGACGAGCGTTAGCTGAACCACTGATGAGCGTTACCTGAACCACAGACGAGCGTTAGCTGGACCACTGATGAGCGTTAGTTGAACCACAGACGAGCGTTAGCTGAACCACAGACGAGCGTTAGCTGAACCACTGATGAGCGTTAGCTGAACCACAGACGAGCGTTAGCTGGACCACTGATGAGTGTTACCTGAACCACAGACGAGCGTTAGCTGGACCACAGACGAGCGTTAGCTGAACCACTGTTGAGCGTTAGCTGAACCACAGACGAGCGTTAGCTGGACACTGATGAGCGTTAGTTGAAATAAAGACGAGCCTTAGCTGAACCACTGATGAGCGTTAACTGAACCACAGATGAGCGTTAGCTGGACCACTGATGAGCGTTAGCTGAACCACAGAAGAGCGTTAGCTGGACCACTGATGAGCGTTAGCTGAACCACAGACGAGCGTTAGCTGGACCACAGACGAGCGTTAGCTGAACCACTGATGAGCGTTAGCTGAACCACAGACGAGCGTTAGCTGGACCACTGATGAGCGTTAGTTGAACCACAGACGAGCGTTAGCTGAACCACTGATGAGCGTTAGCTGAACCACAGACGAGCGTTAGCTGGACCACTGATGAGCGTTAGTTGAACCACAGACGAGCGTTAGCTGAACCACAGACGAGCGTTAGCTGAACCACAGACGAGGGTTAGCTGAACCACTGATGAGCGTTAGCTGAACCACTGATGAGCGTTAGCAGGACCACAGACGAATGTTAGCTGAACCACAGACGAGCGTTAGCTGGACCACTGATGAGCGTTAGTTGAACCACAGGCGAGCGTTAGCTGAACCAGAGACGAGCGTTAGCTGAACCACAGATGAGCGTTAGCTGGACCACTGATGAGCGTTAGCTGAACCACTGACGAGCGTTAGCTGGACCACTGATGAGCGTTAGCTGAACCACAGACGAGCGTTAGCTGAACCACTGATGAGCGTTAGCTGAACCACTGATGAGCGTTAGCTGGACCACTGATGAGCGTTAGCTGAACCACAGACGAACGTTAGCTGAACCACTAATTAGCGTTAACTGAACCACAGACGAACGTTAGCTGGACCACTAATTAGCGTTAGCTGAACCACAGACGAGCGTTAGCTGAACCACTGATGAGCGTTAGCTGAACCACTGATGAGCGTTATTTGAACCACAGACGAGCGTTAGCTGAACCACAGACGAGCGTTAGCTGAACCACTGATGAGCGTTAGCTGAACCACAGACGAGCGTTAGCTGGACCACTGATGAGCGTTAGCTGAACCACAGACGAACGTTAGCTGAACCACTAATTAGCGTTAGCTGAACCACAGACGAGCGTTAGCTGAACCACTGATGAGCGTTAGCTGAACCACTGATGAGCGTTAGCTGGACCACTGATGAGCGTTAGCTGAACCACAAACGAGCGTTAGCTGGACCACTGACGAGCGTTAGCTGAACCACAGACGAGCGTTAGCTGGACCACAGACGAGCGTTAGCTGAACCACAGACGAGCGTTAGCAGGACCACAGACGAATGTTAGCTGAACCACAGACGAGCGTTAGCTGGACCACTGATGAGCGTTAGTTGAACCACAGACGAGCGTTAGCTGAACCACTGATGAGCGTTAGCTGAACCACTGATGAGCGTTACCTGGACCACAGACGAATGTTAGCTGAACCACAGACGAGCGTTAGCTGGACCACTGATGAGCGTTATTTGAAACACAGACGAGCGTTAGCTGAACCACTGATGAGCGTTAGCTGAACCACAGACGAGCGTTAGCTGGACCACTGATGAGCGTTAGCTGAACCACAGACGAGCGTTAGCTGAACCACTGATGAGCGGTAGCTGAACCACTGACGAGCGTTAGCTGGACCACTGATGAGCGTTAGCTGAACCACAAACGAGCGTTAGCTGGACCACTGACGAGCGTTAGCTGAACCACAGACGAGCGTTAGCTGGACCACAGACGAGCGTTAGCTGGACCACAGACGAGCGTTAGCTGAACCACTGATGAGCGTTAGCTGAACCACAGACGAGCGTTAGCTGGACCTCTGATGAGCGTTATTTGAACCACAGACGAGCGTTAGCTGGACCACAGATGAGCGTTAGCTGGACCAATGATGAACGTTAGCTGAACCACAGAGGAGCGTTAGCTGGACCACTGATGAGCGTTAGCTGAACCACAGACGAGCGTTAGCTGGACCACAGACGAGCGTTAGCTGAACCACTGATGAGCGTTAGCTGAACCACAGACGAGCGTTAGCTGGACCACTGATGAGCGTTAGTTGAACCACAGACGAGCGTTAGCTGAACCACTGATGAGCGTTAACTGAACCACAGACGAGCGTTAGCTGGACCACTGATGAGTGTTAGTTGAACCACAGACGAGCGTTAGCTGAACCACAGACGAGCGTTAGCTGAACCATAGACGAGCGTTAGCTGGACCACTGATGATCGTTACCACCGTTGAACCACAGACGAGCGTTAGCTGGACCACTGGTGAGCGTTAGTTGAACCACAGACGAGCCTTAGCTGAACCACAGACGAGCGTTAGCTGAACCACAGACGAGCGTTAGCTGAACCACAGACGAGCGTTAGCTGAACCACAGACGAGCGTTAGCTGGACCACTGATGAGCGTTAGCTGAACCACAGACGAGCGTTAGCTGGACCACTGATGAGCGTTAGCAGAACCACAGACGATCGTTAGCTGAACCACAGACGAGCGTTAGCTGAACCACAGACGAGCGTTAGCTGAACCACAGACGAGCGTTAGCTGAACCACTGATGAACGTTAGCTGAACCACAGACGAGCGTTAGCTGGACCACTGATGAGCGTTAGTTGAACCACAGACGAGCGTTAGCTGAACCACTGATGAGCGTTAACTGAACCACAGACGAGCGTTAGCTGGACCACTGATGAGTGTTAGTTGAACCACAGACGAGCGTTAGCTGAACCACAGACGAGCGTTAGCTGAACCATAGACGAGCGTTAGCTGGACCACTGATGATCGTTACCTGAACCACAGACGAGCGTTAGCTGAACCACTGATGAGCGTTAGCTAAACCAATGATGAGCGTTAGCAGGACCTCAGACGAATGTTAGTTGAACCACAGACGAGCGTTAGCTGGACCACTGGTGAGCGTTAGTTGAACCACAGACGAGCCTTAGCTGAACCACAGACGAGCGTTAGCTGAACCACAGACGAGCGTTAGCTGAACCACAGACGAGCGTTAGCTGAACCACAGACGAGCGTTAGCTGGACCACTGATGAGCGTTAGCTGAACCACAGACGAGCGTTAGCTGGACCACTGATGAGCGTTAGCAGAACCACAGACGGGCGTTAGCTGGACCACAGACGAGCGTTAGCTGAACCACTGATGAGCGTTAGCTGAACCACAGACGTGCGTTAGCTGGACCACTGATGAGCGTTAGTTGAATCACAGACGAGCGTTAGCTGAACCACTGATGAGCGTTAACTGAACCAAAGATGAGCGTTAGCTGGACCACTGATGGGCGTTAGTTGAACCACAGACGAGCGTTAGCTGAACCACAGAGGAGCGTTACCTGAACCACAGACGAGCGTTAGCTGAACCACAGACGAGCGTTAGCTGGACCACTGATGAGCGTTAGCTGAACCACAGACGAACGTTAGCTGGACCACAGACGAATGTTAGCTGAACCACAGACGAGCGTTAGCTGGACCACTGATGAGCGTTATTTGAACCACAGACGAGCGTTAGCTGAACCACAGACGAGCGTTATCTGAACCACTGATGAGCGTTAGCTGAACCACAGACGAGCGTTAGCTGGACCACTGATGAGCGTTAGCTGAACCACAGACGAGCGTTAGCTGAACCACTGATGAGCGTTATTTGAACCACTGACGAGCGTTAGCTGGACCACTGATGAGCGTTAGCTGAAGCACAGACGAGCGTTAGCTGAACCAGTGATGAGCGTTAGCTGAACCACTGACGAGCGTTAGCTGGACCACTGATGAGCGTAACAGAACCACAAACGAGCGTTACCTGGACCACTGACGAGCGTTAGCTGAACCACAGACGAGCGTTAGCTGGACCACAGGCGAGCGTTGGCTGGACCACAGACGAGCGTCAGCTGGACCACTGATGAGCGTTAGCTGAACCCCAGACGAGCGTTAGCTGGACCAATGATGAGCGTTAGCTGAACCACAGACGAGCGTTAGCTGGACCACAGACGAGCGTTAGCTGAACCACTGATGAGCGTTAGCTGAACCACAGACGAGCGTTAGCTGGACCACTGATAAGCGTTAGTTGAACCACAGACGAGCGTTAGCTGAACCACTGATGAGCGTTAACTGAAGCACAGACGAGCGTTAGCTGGACCACTGATGAGCGTTAGTTGAACCACAGACGAGCGTTAGCTGAACCACAGACGAGCGTTAGCTGAACCACAGGCGTGCGTTAGCTGAACCACTGATGAGCGTTAGCTGAACCACTGATGAGCGTTAGCAGGACCACAGACGAATGTTAGCTGAACCACAGACGAGCGTTAGCTGGACCACTGATGAGCGTTAGTTGAACCACAGACGAGCGTTAGCTGAACCACAGACGAGCGTTAGCTGAACCACTGATGAGCGTTAGCTGAACCACAGACGATCGTTAGCTGAACCACAGACGAGCGTTAGCCGAACCACAGATGAGCGTTAGCTGGACCACTGATTAGCGTTAGCTGAACCACACACGAGCGTTATCTGGACCACTGATGAGCGTTAGTTGAACCACAGACGAGCGTTAGCTGGACCACAGACTAGCGTTATCTGAACCACTGATGAGCGTTAGCTGAACCACAGACGAGCGTTGGCTGGACCACTAATGAGCGTTAGTTGAACCACAGACGAGCGTTAGCTGAACCACTGATGAGCGTTAACTGAACCACAGATGAGCGTTAGCTGGACCACTGATGAGCGTTAGCTGAACCACAGATGAGCGTTAGCTGAACCACAGACGAGCGTTAGCTGAACCACAGACGAGCGTCAGCTGGACCACTGATGAGCGTTAGTTGAACCTCAGAGGAGCGTTAGCTGGACCACTGATTAGCTTTAGCTGAACCACAGACGAGCGTTAGTTGAACGACTGATGAGCGTTAGCAGAACCACTGATGAGCGTTAGCTGGACCATAGACGAATGTTAGCTGAACCACAGACGAGCGTTAGCCGAACCACTGATGAGCGTTAGCTGAACCACTGACGAGCGTCAGCTGGACCACTGATGAGCGTTAGCTGAACCACAAACGAGCGTTAGCTGAACCACAGACGAGCGTTAGCTGGACCACAGACGAGCCTTAGCTGAACCACTGATGAGCGTTAGCTGAACCACAGACGAGCGTCAGCTGGACCACTGATGAGCTTTAGATGTACCACAGACGAGCGTTAGCTGAACCACAGACGAGAGTTAGCTGGACCACCGATGAGCGTTAGCTGAACTACAGACGAGTGTTAGCTGAACCACTGATGAGCGTTAGCTGAACCACAAACGAGCGTTAGCTGGACCACTGATGAGCGTTAGCTGAACAACAGCCGAGCGTTAGCTGGATCATAGACGAGCATTAGCTGAACCACAGACGAGCGTTAGCTGGACCACTGATTAGCGTTAGCTGAACCACAGACGAGCGTTAGCTGAACCACTGATGAGCGTTAGCTGAACCACTGGTGATCGTTAGCTGAACCACAGACGAGCATTAGCTGAACCACAGACGAGCGTTAGCTGAACCACAGACGAGCGTTAGCTGAACCACTGATGAGCGTTAGCTGAACCACTGACGAGCGTTAGCAGGACCACAGATGAGCGTTAGCTCGACCACAGACGAGCGTTAACTGAACCACTGATGAGCGTTAGCTGAACCACAGACGAGCGTCAGCTGGACCACTGATGAGCGTTAGTTGAACCACAGACGAGCGTTAGCTGAACCACTGACGAGCGTTAGCTGAACCACAGACGAGCGTTAGCTGAACCACTGATGAGCATTAGCTGAACCACAGACGAGCGTTAGCTGGACCACTGATGAGCGTTAGCTGAACCACAGACGAGCGTTAGCTGAACCACAGACGAGCGTTAGCGGAACCACTGATGAGCGTTAGTTGAATCACAGACGAGCGTTAACTGAACCACTGATGAGCGTTAACTGAACCACAGATGAGCGTTAGCTGGACCACTGATGAGCGTTAGTTGAACCACAGACGAGCGTTAGCTGAACCACAGACGAGCGTTACCTGAACCACAGACGAGCGTTAGCTGAACCACAGACGAGCGTTAATTGGACCACTGATGAGCGTTAGCTGAACCACAGACGAACGTTAGCTGGACCACTGATTAGCGTTAGCTGAACCACAGACGAGCGTTAGCTGAACCACTGATGAGCGTTAGGTGAACCACTGATGAGCGTTAGCTGGACCACAGACGAATGTTAGCTGAACCACAGACGAGCGTTAGCTGGACCACTGATGAGCG
Source organism: Periplaneta americana (assembly GCF_040183065.1). NCBI lineage: Eukaryota > Metazoa > Arthropoda > Insecta > Blattodea > Blattidae > Periplaneta > Periplaneta americana. The sequence continues at coordinate 6,062,784 of NC_091129.1, read as the reverse complement.
TTATTTGAACCACAGACGAGCGTTAGCTGAACAACAGACGAGCGTTAGCTGAACCACTGATGAGCGTTAGCTGAACCACAGACGAGCGTTAGCTGGACCACTGATGAGCGTTAGCTGAACCACAGACGAGCGTTAGCTGAACCACTGATAAGCGTTAGTTGAACCACTGACGAGCGTTAGCTGGACCACTGATGAGCGTTAGCTGAACCACAAACGAGCGTTAGCTGGACCACTGATGAGCGTTAGCTGAACCAATGACGAGCGTTTGCTGAACCAGTGATGAGCGTTAGCTGAACCACTGACGAGCGTTAGCTGGACCACTGATGAGCGTTAGCTGAACCACAAACGAGCGTTAGCTGGACCACTGACGAGCGTTAGCTGAACCACAGACGAGCGTTAGCTGGACCACAGACGAGCGTTGGCTGGACCACAGACGAGCGTTAGCTGGACCACTGATGGGCGTTAGCTGAACCCCAGACGAGCGTTAGCTGGACCACTGATGAGCGTTAGCTGAACCACAGACGATCGTTAGCTGGACCACAGACGAGCGTTAGCTGAACCACTGATGAGCGTTAGCTGAACCACAGACGAGCGGTAGCTGGACCACTTATAAGCGTTAGTTGAACCACAGACGAGCTTTAGCTGAACCACTGATAAACGTTAACTGAAGCACAGACGAGCGTTAGCTGGACCACTGATGAGCGTTAGCTGAACCACAGACGAGCGTTAGCTGAACCACAGACGAGCGTTAGCTGAACCACTGATGAGCGTTAGCTGAACCACTGATGAGCGTTAGCAGGACCACAGACGAATGTTAGCTGAACCACAGACGAGCGTTATCTGGACCACTGATGAGCGTTATTTGAACCACAGACGAACGTTAGCTGAACCACAGACGAGCGTTAGCTGAACCACAGACGAGCGTTAGCTGGACAACTGATGAGCGTTAGCTGAACCACAGACGAGCGTTAGCTGAACCACTGATGAGCGTTAGCTGAACCACAGACGAGCGTTAGCTGGACCACTGATGAGCGTTAGTTGAACCACAGACGAGCGTTAGCTGAACCACAGACAAGCGTTAGCTGAACCACTGATGAGCGTTAGCTGAACCACAGACGAGCGTTAGCTGAACCACTGATGAGCGTTAGCTGGACCACTGACGAATGTTAGCTGAACGACAGACGAGCGTTAGCTGGACCACTGATGAGCGTTAGTTGTACCACAGACGAGCCTTAGCTGAACCACAGACAAGCGTGAGCTGAACCACTGATGAGCGGCAGCTGAACCTCAGACGAGCGTTAGCTGTACCACAGACGAGCGTTAGCTGAACCACAGACGAGCGTTAGCTGGACCACTGATGAGCGTTAGCTGAACCACAGACTAGCGTTAGCTGAACCAATGATGAGCGTTAGTTGAACCACTGATGAGCGTTAGCAGGACCACAGACGAATGTTAGCTGAACCACAGACGAGCGTTAGGTGGACCACTGATGAGCGTTAGTTGAACCACAGACTAGCGTTAGCTGAACCACAGACGAGCGTTAGCTGAACCACAGATGAGCGTTAGCTGGACCACTGATGAGCGTTAGCTGAATCACAGACGAGCGTTAGCTGGACCATTTTTGAGCGTTAGCTGAACCACAGACGAGCGTTAGCTGAACCACAGACGAGCGTTAGCTGAACCACTGATGAACGTTAGCTGAACCACAGACGAGCGTTAGCTGGACCACTGATGAGCGTTAGTTGAACCACAGACGAGCGTTAGCTGAACCACTGATGAGCGTTAACTGAACCACAGACGAGCGTTAGCTGGACCACTGATGAGAGTTGATTGAACCACAGACGAGCGTTAGCTGAACCACTGACGAGGGTTAGCTGAACCATAGACGAGCTTTAGCTGAACCACTGATGAGCGTTAACTGAACCACAGATGAGCGTTAGCTGGACCACTGATGAGCGTTAGTTGAACCACAGACGAGCGTTAGCTGAACCACTGATGAGCGTTAACTGAACCACAGACGAGCGTTAGCTGGACCACTGATGAGCGTTAGTTGAACCACAGACGAGCGTCAGCTGAACCACAGACGAGCGTTAGCTGAACCATAGACGAGCGTTAGCTGGACTACTGATGAGCGTTAGCTGAACCACAGACGAGCGTTAGCTGAACCACTGATGAGCGTTAGCTAAACCAATGATGAGCGTTAGCAGGACCTCAGACGAATGTTAGTTGAACCACAGACGAGCGTTAGCTGGACCACTGATGAGCGTTAGTTGAACCACAGACGATCCTTAGCTGAACCACAGACGAGCGTTAGCTGAACCACAGACGAGCGTTAGCTGAACCACAGACGAGCGTTAGCTGGACCACTGATGAGCTTTAGCAGAACCACAGACGAGCGTTAGCTGGACCACAGACGAGCGTTAGCTGAACCACTGATGAGCGTTAGCTGAACCACAGACGTGCGTTAGCTGGACCACTGTTGAGCGTTAGTTGAATCACGGACGAGCGTTAGCTGAACCACTGATGAGCGTTAACTGAACCACAGATGAGCGTTAGCTGGACCACTGATGAGCGTTAGTTGAACCACAGACGAGCGTTAGCTGAACCACAGACGAGTGTTACCTGAACCACAGACGAGGGTTAGCTGAAGCACAGACGAGCGTTAGCTGGACCACTGATGAGCGTTAGCTGAACCACAGACGAACGTTAGCTGGACCCCTGATTAGCGTTAGCTGAACCACAGACGAGCGTTAGCTGAACCACTGTTGAGCGTTAGCTGAACCACTGATGAGCGTTACCTGGACCACTGATGAACGTTAGCTCGTCCAAAGACTAGCGTTAGCTGAACCACTGTTGAGCGTTAGCTGGACCACCGATGAGCGTTAGTTGAACCACAGACGAGCGTTAGCTGAACCATTGATGTGCGTTAACTGAACCACAGACGAGCGTTAGCTGGACCACTGATGAGCGTTAGTTGAACCACAGACGAACGTTAGCTGAACCACAGACTGGCGTTAGCTGAACCACAGACGAGCGCTAGCTGGACCACTGATGAGCGTTAGCTGAACCACAGACGAGCGTTAGCTGAACCACTGATGAGCGTTAGCTGAACCACTGATGAGCGTTAGAAGGACCACAGACGAATGTTAGCTGAATCACAGACGAGCGTTAGCTGGACCACTGATGAGCGTTAGTTGAACCACAGACGAGCGTTAGCTGAACCACAGACGAGCGTTAGCTGAACCACAGATGAGCGTTAGCTGGACCACTGATGAGCGTTAGCTGAACCACAGACGAGCGTTAGCTGGACCACTGATGAGCGTTAGCTGAACCACAGACGAGCGTTAGCTGAACCACAGACGAGCGTTAGCTGAACCACTGATGAACGTTAGCTGAACCACAGACGAGCGTTAGCTGGACCACTGATGAGCGTTAGTTGAACCACAGACGAGCGTTAGCTGAACCACTGATGAGCGTTAACTGAACCACAGACGAGCGTTAGCTGGACCACTGATGAGTGTTAGTTGAACCACAGACGAGCGTTAGCTGAACCACAGACGAGCGTTAGCTGAACCATAGACGAGCGTTAGCTGGACCACTGATGATCGTTAGCTGAACCACAGACGAGCGTTAGCTGAACCACTGATGAGCGTTAGCTAAACCAATGATGAGCGTTAGCAGGACCTCAGACGAATGTTAGTTGAAACACAGACGAGCGTTAGCTGGACCACTGGTGAGCGTTAGTTGAACCACAGACGAGCCTTAGCTGAACCACAGACGAGCGTTAGCTGAACCACAGACGAGCGTTAGCTGAACCACAGACGAGCGTTAGCTGAACCACAGACGAGCGTTAGCTGGACCACTGATGAGCGTTAGCTGAACCACAGACGAGCGTTAGCTGGACCACTGATGAGCGTTAGCAGAACCACAGACGGGCGTTAGCTGGACCACAGACGAGCGTTAGCTGAACCACTGATGAGCGTTAGCTGAACCACAGACGTGCGTTAGCTGGACCACTGATGAGCGTTAGTTGAATCACAGACGAGCGTTAGCTGAACCACTGATGAGCGTTAACTGAACCACAGATGAGCGTTAGCTGGACCACTGATGGGCGTTAGTTGAACCACAGACGAGCGTTAGCTGAACCACAGAGGAGCGTTACCTGAACCACAGACGAGCGTTAGCTGAACCACAGACGAGCGTTAGCTGGACCACTGATGAGCGTTAGCTGAACCACAGACGAACGTTAGCTGGACCACTGATTAGCGTTAGCTGAACCACAGACGAGCGTTAGCTGAACCACTGATGAGCGTTAGCTGAACCACTGATGAGCGTTAGCTGGACCACAGACGAATGTTAGCTGAACCACAGACGAGCGTTAGCTGGACCACTGATGAGCGTTATTTGAACCACAGACGAGCGTTAGCTGAACCACAGACGAGCGTTATCTGAACCACTGATGAGCGTTAGCTGAACCACAGACGAGCGTTAGCTGGACCACTGATGAGCGTTAGCTGAACCACAGACGAGCGTTAGCTGAACCACTGATGAGCGTTATTTGAACCACTGACGAGCGTTAGCTGGACCACTGATGAGCGTTAGCTGAAGCACAGACGAGCGTTAGCTGAACCAGTGATGAGCGTTAGCTGAACCACTGACGAGCGTTAGCTGGACCACTGATGAGCGTAACAGAACCACAAACGAGCGTTAGCTGGACCACTGACGAGCGTTAGCTGAACCACAGACGAGCGTTAGCTGGACCACAGACGAGCGTTGGCTGGACCACAGACGAGCGTTAGCTGGACCACTGATGAGCGTTAGCTGAACCCCAGACGAGCGTTAGCTGGACCAATGATGAGCGTTTGCTGAACCACAGACGAGCGTTAGCTGGACCACAGACGAGCGTTAGCTGAACCACTGATGAGCGTTAGCTGAACCACAGACGAGCGTTAGCTGGACCACTGATAAGCGTTAGTTGAACCACAGACGAGCGTTAGCTGAACCACTGATGAGCGTTAACTGAAGCACAGACGAGCGTTAGCTGGACCACTGATGAGCGTTAGTTGAACCACAGACGAGCGTTAGCTGAACCACAGACGAGCGTTAGCTGAACCACAGACGAGCGTTAGCTGAACCACTGATGAGCGTTAGCTGAACCACTGATGAGCGTTAGCAGGACCACAGACGAATGTTAGCTGAACCACAGACGAGCGTTAGCTGGACCACTGATGAGCGTTAGTTGAACCACAGACGAGCGTTAGCTGAACCACAGACGAGCGTTAGCTGAACCACTGATGAGCGTTAGCTGAACCACAGACGATCGTTAGCTGAACCACAGACGAGCGTTAGCTGAACCACAGATGAGCGTTAGCTGGACCACTGATTAGCGTTAGCTGAACCACACACGAGCGTTATCTGGACCACTGATGAGCGTTAGTTGAACCACAGACGAGCGTTAGCTGGACCACAGACTAGCGTTATCTGAACCACTGATGAGCGTTAGGTGAACCACAGACGAGCGTTGGCTGGACCACTAATGAGCGTTAGTTGAACCACAGACGAGCGTTAGCTGAACCACTGATGAGCGTTAACTGAACCACAGGTGAGCGTTAGCTGGACCACTGATGAGCGTTAGCTGAACCACAGATGAGCGTTAGCTGAACCACAGACGAGCGTTAGCTGAACCACAGACGAGCGTCAGCTGGACCACTGATGAGCGTTAGTTGAACCTCAGACGAGCGTTAGCTGGACCACTGATTAGCTTTAGCTGAACCACAGACGAGCGTTAGTTGAACGACTGATGAGCGTTAGCAGAACCACTGATGAGCGTTAGCTGGACCACAGACGAATGTTAGCTGAACCACAGACGAGCGTTAGCTGGACCACTGATAAGCGTTAGTTGAACCACAGACGAGCGTTAGCTGAACCACAGACGAGCGTTAGCTGAACCACTGATGAGCGTTAGCTGAACCACAGACGAGCGTTATCTGGACCACTGATGTGCGTTAGCTGAACCACAGACGAGCGTTAGCCGAACCACTGATGAGCGTTAGCTGAACCACTGACGAGCGTCAGCTGGACCACTGATGAGCGTTAGCTGAACCACAAACGAGCGTTAGCTGAACCACAGACGAGCGTTAGCTGGACCACAGACGAGCCTTAGCTGAACCACTGATGAGCGTTAGCTGAACCACAGACGAGCGTCAGCTGGACCACTGATGAGCTTTAGATGTACCACAGACGAGCGTTAGCTGAACCACAGACGAGAGTTAGCTGGACCACCGATGAGCGTTAGCTGAACTACAGACGAGTGTTAGCTGAACCACTGATGAGCGTTAGCTGAACCACAAACGAGCGTTAGCTGGACCACTGATGAGCGTTAGCTGAACAACAGCCGAGCGTTAGCTGGACCATAGACGAGCATTAGCTGAACCACAGACGAGCGTTAGCTGGACCACTGATTAGCGTTAGCTGAACCACAGACGAGCGTTAGCTGAACCACTGATGAGCGTTAGCTGAACCACTGATGATCGTTAGCTGAACCACAGACGAGCATTAGCTGAACCACAGACGAGCGTTAGCTGAACCACAGACGAGCGTTAGCTGAACCACTGATGAGCGTTAGCTGAACCACTGACGAGCGTTAGCAGGACCACAGATGAGCGTTAGCTCGACCACAGACGAGCGTTAACTGAACCACTGATGAGCGTTAGCTGAACCACAGACGAGCGTCAGCTGGACCACTGATGAGCGTTAGTTGAACCACAGACGAGCGTTAGCTGAACCACTGACGAGCGTTAGCTGAACCACAGACGAGCGTTAGCTGAACCACTGATGAGCATTAGCTGAACCACAGACGAGCGTTAGCTGGACCACTGATGAGCGTTAGCTGAACCACAGACGAGCGTTAGCTGCACTACTGATGAGTGTTAGCTGAACCACAGACGAGCGTTAGCCGAACCACTGATGAGCGTTAGCTGAACCACTTACGAGCGTTAGCTGGACCACTGATGTGCGTTAGCTGAACCACAGACGAGCGTTAGCTGGACCACTGACGAGCGTTAGCTGAACCACAGACGAGCGTTAGCTGAACCACTGACGAGCGTTAGCTGTACCACTGATGAGCGTTAGCTGCACCACAAACGAGCGTTAGCTGGACCTTGATGAGCGTTAGCTGAACCACAGACGAGCGTTAGCTGAACCACAGACTAGCGTTAGCTGAACTACTGATGAGCGTTAGCTGAACCACAGATGAGCGTTAGTTGGACCACTGACGAGGGTTAGGTGAACCACTGATGAGCGTTAGCTGAACCACTTACGAGCGTTAGCTGGACCACTGATGTGCGTTAGCTCAACCACAGACGAGCGTTAGCTGGACCACTGACGAGCGTTAGCTGAACCACAGACGAGCGTTAGCTGAACCACTGACGAGCGTTAGCTGGACCACTGATGAGCGTTAGCTGCACCACAAACGAGCGTTAGCTGGACCATGGTGAGCGTTAGCTGAACCACAGACGAGCGTTAGCTGAACCACAGACTAGCGTTAGCTGAACTACAGATGAGCGTAAGCTGAACCACAGACGAGCGTTAGCTGGACCACTGACGAGCGTTAGCTGAACCACAGATGAGCGTTAGCTGAACCACTGACGAGCGTTAGCTGGACCACTGATGAGCGTTAGCTCGACCACAGACGAGCGTTAGCTGAACCACTGATGAGCGTTAGCTGAACCACAGACGAGCGTCAGCTGGACCACTGATGAGCGTTAGTTGAACCACAGACGAGCGTTAGCTGAACCACAGACGAGCGTTAGCTAAACCACTGATGAGCATTAGCTGAACCACAGACGAGCGTTAGCGTGACCACTGACGAGCGTTCGCAGCAGCACTAACGCGCGTTAGCTGAACCACAGACGAGCGTTAGCTGAACCACAGACGAGCGTTAGCTAAACCACTGATGAGCATTAGCTGAACCACAGACGAGCGTTAGCGGGACCACTGACGAGCGTTCGCAGCAGCACTAACGCGCGTTAGCTGAACCACAGACGAGCGTTAGCTGAACCACAGACGAGCGTTAGCTAAACCACTGATGAGCATTAGCTGAACCACAGACGAGCGTTAGCGGGACCACTGACGAGCGTTCGCAGCAGCACTAACGCGCGTTAGCTGAACCACAGACGAGCGTTAGCTGAACCACAGACGAGCGTTAGCTAAACCACTGATGAGCATTAGCTGAACCACAGACGAGCGTTAGCGGGACCACTGACGAGCGTTAGCAGCAGCACTAATGCGCGTTAGCTGAACCACAGACGAGCGTTAGCTGAACCACAGACGAGCGTTAGCTGAACCACAGACGAGCGTTAGCTAAACCACTGATGAGCATTAGCTGAACCACAGACGAGCGTTAGCGGGACCACTGACGAGCGTTAGCAGCAGCACTAATGCGCGTTAGCTGAACCACAGACGAGCGTTAGCTGAACCACAGACGAGCGTTAGCTGAACCACAGACGAGCGTTAGCTAAACCACTGATGAGCATTAGCTGAACCACAGACGAGCGTTAGCTGAACCACAGACGAGCGTTATCTGAACCACTGATGAGCGTTAGCTGAACCACAGACGAGCGTTAGCTGGACCACTGATGAGCGTTAGCTGAACCACAGACGAGCGTTAGCTGAACCACTGATGAGCGTTATTTGAACCACTGACGAGCGTTAGCTGGACCACTGATGAGCGTTAGCTGAAGCACAGACGAGCGTTAGCTGAACCAGTGATGAGCGTTAGCTGAACCACTGACGAGCGTTAGCTGGACCACTGATGAGCGTAACAGAACCACAAACGAGCGTTAGCTGGACCACTGACGAGCGTTAGCTGAACCACAGACGAGCGTTAGCTGGACCACAGACGAGCGTTGGCTGGACCACAGACGAGCGTTAGCTGGACCACTGATGAGCGTTAGCTGAACCCCAGACGAGCGTTAGCTGGACCAATGATGAGCGTTAGCTGAACCACAGACGAGCGTTAGCTGGACCACAGACGAGCGTTAGCTGAACCACTGATGAGCGTTAGCTGAACCACAGACGAGCGTTAGCTGGACCACTGATAAGCGTTAGTTGAACCACAGACGAGCGTTAGCTGAACCACTGATGAGCGTTAACTGAAGCACAGACGAGCGTTAGCTGGACCACTGATGAGCGTTAGTTGAACCACAGACGAGCGTTAGCTGAACCACAGACGAGCGTTAGCTGAACCACTGATGAGCGTTAGCTGAACCACTGATGAGCGTTAGCAGGACCACAGACGAATGTTAGCTGAACCACAGACGAGCGTTAGCTGGACCACTGATGAGCGTTAGTTGAACCACAGACGAGCGTTAGCTGAACCACAGACGAGCGTTAGCTGAACCACTGATGAGCGTTAGCTGAACCACAGACGATCGTTAGCTGAACCACAGACGAGCGTTAGCTGAACCACTGATGAGCGTTAGCTAAACCACTGATGAGCGTTAGTTGAACCACAGAGGAGCGTTAGCTGAACCACAGACGAGCGTTAGCTGGACCACTGATGAGCGTTAGCTGAACCACAGACGAGCGTAAGCTGAACCACTGATGAGCGTTAGCTGAACCACAGACGATCGTTAGCTGGACCACTGATGAGCGTTAGCTGAACAACAGACGAGCGTTAGCTGGACCAAAGACGAGCGTTAGCTCAACCACAGACGAGCGTTAGCTGGACCACAGACGAGCGTTAGCTGAACCACTGATGAGCGTTAGCTGAACCACAGACGAGCGTTAGCTGGACCACTGATGAGCGTTAGTTGAACCACAGACGAGCGTTAGCTGAACCACTGATGTGCGTTAACGGAACCACAGACGAGCGTTAGCTGGACCACTGATGAGCGTTAGTTGAACCACAGAAGAACGTTGGCCGAACCACAGACGAGCGTTAGCTGAACCGCAGACGAGTGTTAGCTGGACCACTGTTGAGAGTTCCCTGAACCACAGACGAGCGTTAGCTGAACCACTGATGAGCGTTACCTGAACCACAGACGAGCGTTAGCTGGACCACTGATGAGCGTTAGTTGAACCACAGACGAGCGTTAGCTGAACCACAGACGAGCGTTAGCTGAACCACTGATGAGCGTTAGCTGAACCACAGACGAGCGTTAGCTGGACCACTGATGAGTGTTACCTGAACCACAGACGAGCGTTAGCTGGACCACAGACGAGCGTTAGCTGAACCACTGTTGAGCGTTAGCTGAACCACAGACGAGCGTTAGCTGGACACTGATGAGCGTTAGTTGAAATAAAGACGAGCCTTAGCTGAACCACTGATGAGCGTTAACTGAACCACAGATGAGCGTTAGCTGGACCACTGATGAGCGTTAGCTGAACCACAGAAGAGCGTTAGCTGGACCACTGATGAGCGTTAGCTGAACCACTGATGAGCGTTAGCTGAAACACAGACGAGCGTTAGCTGGACCACAGACGAGCGTTAGCTGAACCACTGATGAGCGTTAGCTAAACCACTGATGAGCGTTAGCTGGACCACTGATGAGCGTTAGTTGAACCACAGACGAGCGTTAGCTGAACCACTGATGAGCGTTAGCTGAACCACAGACGAGCGTTAGCTGGACCACTGATGAGCGTTAGTTGAACCACAGACGAGCGTTAGCTGAACCACAGACGAGCGTTAGCTGAACCACAGACGAGAGTTAGCTGAACCACTGATGAGCGTTAGCTGAACCACTGATGAGCGTTAGCAGGACCACAGACGAATGTTACCTGAACCACAGACGAGCGTTAGCTGGACCACTGATGAGCGTTAGTTGAACCACAGGCGAGCGTTAGCTGAACCAGAGACGAGCGTTAGCTGAACCACAGATGAGCGTTAGCTGGACCACTGATGAGCGTTAGCTGAACCACTGATGAGCGTTATTTGAACCACAGACGAGCGTTAGCTGAACCACAGACGAGCGTTAGCTGAACCACTGATGAGCGTTAGCTGAACCACAGACGAGCGTTAGCTGGACCACTGATGAGCGTTAGCTGAACCACAGACGAACGTTAGTTGAACCACTAATTAGCGTTAGCTGAACCACAGACGAGCGTTAGCTGAACCACTGATGAGCGTTAGCTGAACCACTGATGAGCGTTAGCTGAACCACAGAAGAGCGTTAGCTGGACCACTGATGAGCGTTAGCTGAACCACAGACGAGCGTTAGCTGGACCACAGACGAGCGTTAGCTGAACCACTGATGAGCGTTAGCTGAACCACAGACGAGCGTTAGCTAAACCACTTATGAGCGTTAGCTGAACCACAGACGAGCGTTAGCTGAACCACTGATGAGCGTTAGCTGAACCACAGACGAGCGTTAGCTAAACCACTTATGAGCGTTAGCTGAACCACAGACGAGCGTTAGCTGGACCACTGATGAGCGTTAGTTGAACCACAGACGAGCGTTAGCTGAACCACAGACGAGCGTTAGCTGAACCACAGACGAGCGTTAGCTGAACCACTGATGAGCGTTAGCTAAACCACTGATGAGCGTTAGTTGAACCACAGAGGAGCGTTAGCTGGACCACTGATGAGCGTTAGCTGAACAACAGACGAGCGTTAGCTGGACCACAGACGAGCGTTAGTTGAACCACAGGCGAGCGTTAGCTGAACCAGAGACGAGCGTTAGCTGAACCACAGACGAGCGTAAGCTGAACCACTGATGAGCGTTAGCTGAACCACAGACGAGCGTTAGCTGGACCACTGATGAGCGTTAGCTGAACAACAGACGAGCGTTAGCTGGACCACAGACGAGCGTTAGCTGAACCACAGACGAGCGTTAGCTGGACCACAGACGAGCGTTAGCTGAACCACTTATGAGCGTTAGCTGAACCACAGACGAGCGTTAGCTGGACCACTGATGAGCGTTAGTTGAACCATAGACGAGCGTTAGCTGAACCACTGATGTGCGTTAACGGAACCACAGACGAGCGTTAGCTGGACCACTGATGAGCGTTAGCTGAACCACAGACGAGCGTTAGCTGGACCACTGATGAGCGTTAGTTGAACCACAGACGAACGTTGGCCGAACCACAGACGAGCGTTAGCTGAACCGCAGACGAGTGTTAGCTGGACCACTGTTGAGCGTTACCTGAACCACAGACGAGCGTTAGCTGAACCACTGATGAGCGTTACCTGAACCACAGACGAGCGTTAGCTGGACCACTGATGAGCGTTAGTTGAACCACAGACGAGCGTTAGCTGAACCACAGACGAGCGTTAGCTGAACCACTGATGAGCGTTAGCTGAACCACAGACGAGCGTTAGCTGGACCACTGATGAGTGTTACCTGAACCACAGACGAGCGTTAGCTGGACCACAGACGAGCGTTAGCTGAACCACTGTTGAGCGTTAGCTGAACCACAGACGAGCGTTAGCTGGACACTGATGAGCGTTAGTTGAAATAAAGACGAGCCTTAGCTGAACCACTGATGAGCGTTAACTGAACCACAGATGAGCGTTAGCTGGACCACTGATGAGCGTTAGCTGAACCACAGAAGAGCGTTAGCTGGACCACTGATGAGCGTTAGCTGAACCACAGACGAGCGTTAGCTGGACCACAGACGAGCGTTAGCTGAACCACTGATGAGCGTTAGCTGAACCACAGACGAGCGTTAGCTGGACCACTGATGAGCGTTAGTTGAACCACAGACGAGCGTTAGCTGAACCACTGATGAGCGTTAGCTGAACCACAGACGAGCGTTAGCTGGACCACTGATGAGCGTTAGTTGAACCACAGACGAGCGTTAGCTGAACCACAGACGAGCGTTAGCTGAACCACAGACGAGGGTTAGCTGAACCACTGATGAGCGTTAGCTGAACCACTGATGAGCGTTAGCAGGACCACAGACGAATGTTAGCTGAACCACAGACGAGCGTTAGCTGGACCACTGATGAGCGTTAGTTGAACCCCAGGCGAGCGTTAGCTGAACCAGAGACGAGCGTTAGCTGAACCACAGATGAGCGTTAGCTGGACCACTGATGAGCGTTAGCTGAACCACTGACGAGCGTTAGCTGGACCACTGATGAGCGTTAGCTGAACCACAGACGAGCGTTAGCTGAACCACTGATGAGCGTTAGCTGAACCACTGATGAGCGTTAGCTGGACCACTGATGAGCGTTAGCTGAACCACAGACGAACGTTAGCTGAACCACTAATTAGCGTTAACTGAACCACAGACGAACGTTAGCTGGACCACTAATTAGCGTTAGCTGAACCACAGACGAGCGTTAGCTGAACCACTGATGAGCGTTAGCTGAACCACTGATGAGCGTTATTTGAACCACAGACGAGCGTTAGCTGAACCACAGACGAGCGTTAGCTGAACCACTGATGAGCGTTAGCTGAACCACAGACGAGCGTTAGCTGGACCACTGATGAGCGTTAGCTGAACCACAGACGAACGTTAGCTGAACCACTAATTAGCGTTAGCTGAACCACAGACGAGCGTTAGCTGAACCACTGATGAGCGTTAGCTGAACCACTGATGAGCGTTAGCTGGACCACTGATGAGCGTTAGCTGAACCACAAACGAGCGTTAGCTGGACCACTGACGAGCGTTAGCTCAACCACAGACGAGCGTTAGCTGGACCACAGACGAGCGTTAGCTGAACCACTGATGAGCGTTAGCAGGACCACAGACGAATGTTAGCTGAACCACAGACGAGCGTTAGCTGGACCACTGATGAGCGTTAGTTGAACCACAGGCGAGCGTTAGCTGAACCAGAGACGAGAGTTAGCTGAACCACAGACGAGCGTTAGCTGGACCACTGATGAGCGTTAGTTGAACCACAGACGAGCGTTAGCTGAACCACAGACGAGCGTTAGCTGAACCACAGACGAGGGTTAGCTGAACCACTGATGAGCGTTAGCTGAACCACTGATGAGCGTTAGCAGGACCACAGACGAATGTTAGCTGAACCACAGACGAGCGTTAGCTGGACCACTGATGAGCGTTAGTTGAACCACAGGCGAGCGTTAGCTGAACCAGAGACGAGCGTTAGCTGAACCACAGATGAGCGTTAGCTGGACCACTGATGAGCGTTAGCTGAACCACTGACGAGCGTTAGCTGGACCACTGATGAGCGTTAGCTGAACCACAGACGAGCGTTAGCTGAACCACTGATGAGCGTTAGCTGAACCACTGATGAGCGTTAGCTGGACCACTGATGAGCGTTAGCTGAACCACAGACGAACGTTAGCTGAACCACTAATTAGCGTTAACTGAACCACAGACGAACGTTAGCTGGACCACTAATTAGCGTTAGCTGAACCACAGACGAGCGTTAGCTGAACCACTGATGAGCGTTAGCTGAACCACTGATGAGCGTTATTTGAACCACAGACGAGCGTTAGCTGAACCACAGACGAGCGTTAGCTGAACCACTGATGAGCGTTAGCTGAACCACAGACGAGCGTTAGCTGGACCACTGATGAGCGTTAGCTGAACCACAGACGAACGTTAGCTGAACCACTAATTAGCGTTAGCTGAACCACAGACGAGCGTTAGCTGAACCACTGATGAGCGTTAGCTGAACCACTGATGAGCGTTAGCTGGACCACTGATGAGCGTTAGCTTAACCACAAACGAGCGTTAGCTGGACCACTGACGAGCGTTAGCTGAACCACAGACGAGCGTTAGCTGGACCACAGACGAGCGTTAGCTGAACCACTGATGAGCGTTAGCAGGACCACAGACGAATGTTAGCTGAACCACAGACGAGCGTTAGCTGGACCACTGATGAGCGTTAGTTGAACCACAGACGAGCGTTAGCTGAACCACTGATGAGCGTTAGCTGAACCACTGATGAGCGTTAGCTGGACCACAGACGAATGTTAGCTGAACCACAGACGAGCGTTAGCTGGACCACTGATGAGCGTTATTTGAAACACAGACGAGCGTTAGCTGAACCACTGATGAGCGTTAGCTGAACCACAGACGAGCGTTAGCTGGACCACTGATGAGCGTTAGCTGAACCACAGACGAGCGTTAGCTGAACCACTGATGAGCGGTAGCTGAACCACTGACGAGCGTTAGCTGGACCACTGATGAGCGTTAGCTGAACCACAAACGAGCGTTAGCTGGACCACTGACGAGCGTTAGCTGAACCACAGACGAGCGTTAGCTGGACCACAGACGAGCGTTAGCTGGACCACAGACGAGCGTTAGCTGAACCACTGATGAGCGTTAGCTGAACCACAGACGAGCGTTAGCTGGACCTCTGATGAGCGTTATTTGAACCACAGACGAGCGTTAGCTGGACCACAGATGAGCGTTAGCTGGACCACTGATGAACGTTAGCTGAACCACAGAGGAGCGTTAGCTGGACCACTGATGAGCGTTAGCTGAACCACAGACGAGCGTTAGCTGGACCACAGACGAGCGTTAGCTGAACCACTGATGAGCGTTAGCTGAACCACAGACGAGCGTTAGCTGGACCACTGATGAGCGTTAGTTGAACCACAGACGAGCGTTAGCTGAACCACTGATGAGCGTTAACTGAAGCACAGACGAGCGTTAGCTGGACCACTGATGAGCGTTAGTTGAACCACAGATGAGCGTTAGCTGGACCACTGATGAGCGTTAGCTGAACCACAGACGAGCGTTAGCTGGACCACACACGAGCGTTAGCTGAACCACAGACGAGCGTTAGCTGGACCACAGACGAGCGTTAGCTGAAACACTGATGAGCGTTAGCTGAACCACAGACGAGCGTTAGCTGGACCACTGATGAGCGTTAGTTGAACCACAGACCAGCGTTAGCTGAACCACAGACGAGCGTTAGCTGAACCACTGATGAGCGTTAGCTAAACCACTGATGAGCGTTAGTTGAACCACAGACGAGCGTTAGCTGAACCACAGACGAGCGCTAGCTGGACCACTGATGAGCGTTAGCTGAACCACAGACGAGCGTTAGCTGAACCTCTGATGAGCGTTAGCTGAACCACAGACGAGCGTTAGCTGGACCACTGATGAGCGTTAGCAGAACCACAAACGAGCGTTAGCTGGACCACAGACGAGCGTTAGCTGAACCACAGACGAGCGTTAGCTGGACCACAGACGAGCGTTAGCTGAACCACAGATGAGCGTTAGCTGAACCACAGATGAGCGTTATCTGAACCACAGACGAGCGTTAGCTGGACCACTGATGAGCGTTAGTTGAACCACAGACGAGCGTTAGCTGAACCACTGATGTGCGTTAACTGAACCACAGACGAGCGTTAGCTGGACCACTGATGAGCGTTAGTTGAACCACAGACGAACGTTAGTTGAACCACAGACGAGCGTTAGCTGAACCACTGATGTGCGTTAACTGAACCACAGACGAGCGTTAGCTGGACCACTGATGAGCGTTATTTGAACCACAAACGAACGTTAGCTGAACCACAGACGGGCGTTAGCTGAACCACAGACGAGCGCTAGCTGGACCACTGATGAGCGTTAGCTGAACCACAGACGAGCGTTAGCTGAACCACTGATGAGCGTTAGCTGAACCACTGATGGGCGTTAGCAGGACCACAGACGATTGTTAGCTGAACCACAGACGAGCGTTAGCTGGACCACTGATGAGCGTTAGTTGAACCAAAGACGAGCGTTAGCTGAACCACAGACGAGCGTTAGCTGAACCACAGATGAGCGTTAGCTGGACCACTGAAGAGCGTTAGCTGAACCACAGACGAGCGTTAGCTGGACCACTGATGAGCGTTAGCTGAACCACAGACGAGCGTTAGCTGAACCACAGACGAGCGTTAGCTGAACCACTGATGAACGTTAGCTGAACCACAGACGAGCGTTACCTGGACCACTGATGAGCGTTAGTTGAACCACAGACGAGCGTTAGCTGAACCACCGATGAGCGTTAACTGAACCACAGACGAGCGTTAGCTGGACCAATGATGAGTGTTAGTTGAACCACAGACGAGCGTTAGCTGAACCACAGACGAGCGTTAGCTGAACCATAGACGAGCGTTAGCTGGACCACTGATGAGCGTTAGCTGAACCACAGACGAGCGTTAGCTGAACCACTGATGAGCGTTAGCTAAACCAATGATGAGCGTTAGCAGGACCTCAGACGAATGTTAGTTGAACCACAGACGAGCGTTATCTGGACCACTGATGAGCTTTAGTTGAACCACAGACGAGCCATAGCTGAAACACAGACGAGCGTTAGCTGAACCACAGACGAGCGTTAGCTGAACCACAGACGAGCGTTAGCTGGACCACTGATGAGCGTTAGCTGAACCACAGACGAGCGTTAGCTGGACCACTGATGAGCGTTAGCAGAACCACAGACGAGCGTTAGCTGGACCACAGACGAGAGTTAGCTGAACCACTGATGAGCGTTAGCTGAACCACAGACGTGCGTTAGCTGGACCACTGATGAGCGTTAGTTGAATCACAGACGAGCGTTAACTGAACCACTGATGAGCGTTAACTGAACCACAGATGAGCGTTAGCTGGACCACTGATGAGCGTTAGTTGAACCACAGACGAGCGTTAGCTAAACCACAGACGAGCGTTACCTGAACCACAGACGAGCGTTAGCTGAACCACAGACGAGCGTTAATTGGACCACTGATGAGCGTTAGCTGAACCACAGACGAACGTTAGCTGGACCACTGATTAGCGTTAGCTGAACCACAGACGAGCGTTAGCTGAACCACTGATGAGCGTTAGGTGAACCACTGATGAGCGTTAGCTGGACCACAGACGAATGTTAGCTGAACCACAGACGAGCGTTAGCTGGACCACTGATGAGCGTTATTTGAACCACAGACGAGCGTTAGCTGAACAACAGACGAGCGTTAGCTGAACCACTGATGAGCGTTAGCTGAACCACAGACGAGCGTTAGCTGGACCACTGATGAGCGTTAGCTGAACCACAGACGAGCGTTAGCTGAACCACTGATAAGCGTTAGTTGAACCACTGACGAGCGTTAGCTGGACCACTGATGAGCGTTAGCTGAACCACAAACGAGCGTTAGCTGGAACACTGATGAGCGTTAGCTGAACCAATGACGAGCGTTTGCTGAACCAGTGATGAGCGTTAGCTGAACCACTGACGAGCGTTAGCTGGACCACTGATGAGCGTTAGCTGAACCACAAACGAGCGTTAGCTGGACCACTGACGAGCGTTAGCTGAACCACAGACGAGCGTTAGCTGGACCACAGACGAGCGTTGGCTGGACCACAGACGAGCGTTAGCTGGACCACTGATGGGCGTTAGCTGAACCCCAGACGAGCGTTAGCTGGACCACTGATGAGCGTTAGCTGAACCACAGACGAGCGTTAGCTGGACCACAGACGAGCGTTAGCTGAACCACTGATGAGCGTTAGCTGAACCACAGACGAGCGGTAGCTGGACCACTTATAAGCGTTAGTTGAACCACAGACGAGCTTTAGCTGAACCACTGATAAACGTTAACTGAAGCACAGACGAGCGTTAGCTGGACCACTGATGAGCGTTAGCTGAACCACAGACGAGCGTTAGCTGAACCACAGACGAGCGTTAGCTGAACCACTGATGAGCGTTAGCTGAACCACTGATGAGCGTTAGCAGGACCACAGACGAATGTTAGCTGAACCACAGACGAGCGTTATCTGGACTACTGATGAGCGTTATTTGAACCACAGACGAACGTTAGCTGAACCACAGACGAGCGTTAGCTGAACCACAGACGAGCGTTAGCTGGACAACTGATGACCGTTAGCTGAACCAGAGACGAGCGTTAGCTGAACCACTGATGAGCGTTAGCTGAACCACAGACGAGCGTTAGCTGGACCACTGATGAGCGTTAGTTGAACCACAGACGAGCGTTAGCTGAACCACAGACAAGCGTTAGCTGAACCACTGATGAGCGTTAGCTGAACCACAGACGAGCGTTAGCTGAACCACTGATGAGCGTTAGCTGGACCACTGACGAATGTTAGCTGAACGACAGACGAGCGTTAGCTGGACCACTGATGAGCGTTAGTTGTACCACAGACGAGCCTTAGCTGAACCACAGACAAGCGTGAGCTGAACCACTGATGAGCGGTAGCTGAACCTCAGACGAGCGTTAGCTGAACCACAGACGAGCGTTAGCTGAACCACAGACGAGCGTTAGCTGGACCACTGATGAGCGTTAGCTGAACCACAGACTAGCGTTAGCTGAACCAATGATGAGCGTTAGTTGAACCACTGATGAGCGTTAGCAGGACCACAGACGAATGTTAGCTGAACCACAGACGAGCGTTAGGTGGACCACTGATGAGCGTTAGTTGAACCACAGACTAGCGTTAGCTGAACCACAGACGAGCGTTAGCTGAACCACAGATGAGCGTTAGCTGGACCACTGATGAGCGTTAGCTGAATCACAGACGAGCGTTAGCTGGACCATTTTTGAGCGTTAGCTGAACCACAGACGAGCGTTAGCTGAACCACAGACGAGCGTTAGCTGAACCACTGATGAACGTTAGCTGAACCACAGACGAGCGTTAGCTGGACCACTGATGAGCGTTAGTTGAACCACAGACGAGCGTTAGCTGAACCACTGATGAGCGTTAGCTGAACCACAGACGAGCGTTAGCTGGACCACTGATGAGAGTTGATTGAACCACAGACGAGCGTTAGCTGAACCACTGACGAGGGTTAGCTGAACCATAGACGAGCTTTAGCTGAACCACTGATGAGCGTTAACTGAACCACAGATGAGCGTTAGCTGGACCACTGATGAGCGTTAGTTGAACCACAGACGAGCGTTAGCTGAACCACTGATGAGCGTTAACTGAACCACAGACGAGCGTTAGCTGGACCACTGATGAGCGTTAGTTGAACCACAGACGAGCGTCAGCTGAACCACAGACGAGCGTTAGCTGAACCATAGACGAGCGTTAGCTGGACTACTGATGAGCGTTAGCTGAACCACAGACGAGCGTTAGCTGAACCACTGATGAGCGTTAGCTAAACCAATGATGAGCGTTAGCAGGACCTCAGACGAATGTTAGTTGAACCACAGACGAGCGTTAGCTGGACCACTGATGAGCGTTAGTTGAACCACAGACGATCCTTAGCTGAACCACAGACGAGCGTTAGCTGAACCACAGACGAGCGTTAGCTGAACCACAGACGAGCGTTAGCTGGACCACTGATGAGCGTTAGCAGAACCACAGACGAGCGTTAGCTGGACCACAGACGAGCGTTAGCTGAACCACTGATGAGCGTTAGCTGAACCACAGACGTGCGTTAGCTGGACCACTGATGAGCGTTAGTTGAATCACGGACGAGCGTTAGCTGAACCACTGATGAGCGTTAACTGAACCACAGATGAGCGTTAGCTGGACCACTGATGAGCGTTAGTTGAACCACAGACGAGCGTTAGCTGAACCACAGACGAGTGTTACCTGAACCACAGACGAGCGTTAGCTGAAGCACAGACGAGCGTTAGCTGGACCACTGATGAGCGTTAGCTGAACCACAGACGAACGTTAGCTGGACCCCTGATTAGCGTTAGCTGAACCACAGACGAGCGTTAGCTGAACCACTGTTGAGCGTTAGCTGAACCACTGATGAGCGTTACCTGGACCACTGATGAACGTTAGCTCGTCCAAAGACTAGCGTAGCTGAACCACTGTTGAGCGTTAGCTGGACCACCGATGAGCGTTAGTTGAACCACAGACGAGCGTTAGCTGAACCATTGATGTGCGTTAACTGAACCACAGACGAGCGTTAGCTGGACCACTGATGAGCGTTAGTTGAACCACAGACGAACGTTAGCTGAACCACAGACGGGCGTTAGCTGAACCACAGACGAGCGCTAGCTGGACCACTGATGAGCGTTAGCTGAACCACAGACGAGCGTTAGCTGAACCACTGATGAGCGTTAGCTGAACCACTGATGAGCGTTAGAAGGACCACAGACGAATGTTAGCTGAATCACAGACGAGCGTTAGCTGGACCACTGATGAGCGTTAGTTGAACCACAGACGAGCGTTAACTGAACCACAGACGAGCGTTAGCTGGACCACTGATGAGTGTTAGTTGAACCACAGACGAGCGTTAGCTGAACCACAGACGAGCGTTAGCTGAACCATAGACGAGCGTTAGCTGGACCACTGATGATCGTTAGCTGAACCACAGACGAGCGTTAGCTGAACCACTGATGAGCGTTAGCTAAACCAATGATGAGCGTTAGCAGGACCTCAGACGAATGTTAGTTGAACCACAGACGAGCGTTAGCTGGACCACTGGTGAGCGTTAGTTGAACCACAGACGAGCCTTAGCTGAACCACAGACGAGCGTTAGCTGAACCACAGACGAGCGTTAGCTGAACCACAGACGAGCGTTAGCTGAACCACAGACGAGCGTTAGCTGGACCACTGATGAGCGTTAGCTGAACCACAGACGAGCGTTAGCTGGACCACTGATGAGCGTTAGCAGAACCACAGACGGGCGTTAGCTGGACCACAGACGAGCGTTAGCTGAACCACTGATGAGCGTTAGCTGAACCACAGACGTGCGTTAGCTGGACCACTGATGAGCGTTAGTTGAATCACAGACGAGCGTTAGCTGAACCACTGATGAGCGTTAACTGAACCACAGATGAGCGTTAGCTGGACCACTGATGGGCGTTAGTTGAACCACAGACGAGCGTTAGCTGAACCACAGAGGAGCGTTACCTGAACCACAGACGAGCGTTAGCTGAACCACAGACGAGCGTTAGCTGGACCACTGATGAGCGTTAGCTGAACCACAGACGAACGTTAGCTGGACCACTGATTAGCGTTAGCTGAACCACAGACGAGCGTTAGCTGAACCACTGATGAGCGTTAGCTGAACCACTGATGAGCGTTAGCTGGACCACAGACGAATGTTAGCTGAACCACAGACGAGCGTTAGCTGGACCACTGATGAGCGTTATTTGAACCACAGACGAGCGTTAGCTGAACCACAGACGAGCGTTATCTGAACCACTGATGAGCGTTAGCTGAACCACAGACGAGCGTTAGCTGGACCACTGATGAGCGTTAGCTGAACCACAGACGAGCGTTAGCTGAACCACTGATGAGCGTTATTTGAACCACTGACGAGCGTTAGCTGGACCACTGATGAGCGTTAGCTGAAGCACAGACGAGCGTTAGCTGAACCAGTGATGAGCGTTAGCTGAACCACTGACGAGCGTTAGCTGGACCACTGATGAGCGTAACAGAACCACAAACGAGCGTTAGCTGGACCACTGACGAGCGTTAGCTGAACCACAGACGAGCGTTAGCTGGACCACAGGCGAGCGTTGGCTGGACCACAGACGAGCGTCAGCTGGACCACTGATGAGCGTTAGCTGAACCCCAGACGAGCGTTAGCTGGACCAATGATGAGCGTTAGCTGAACCACAGACGAGCGTTAGCTGGACCACAGACGAGCGTTAGCTGAACCACTGATGAGCGTTAGCTGAACCACAGACGAGCGTTAGCTGGACCACTGATAAGCGTTAGTTGAACCACAGACGAGCGTTAGCTGAACCACTGATGAGCGTTAACTGAAGCACAGACGAGCGTTAGCTGGACCACTGATGAGCGTTAGTTGAACCACAGACGAGCGTTAGCTGAACCACAGACGAGCGTTAGCTGAACCACAGACGTGCGTTAGCTGAACCACTAATGAGCGTTAGCTGAACCACTGATGAGCGTTAGCAGGACCACAGACGAATGTTAGCTGAACCACAGACGAGCGTTAGCTGGACCACTGATGAGCGTTAGTTGAACCACAGACGAGCGTTAGCTGAACCACAGACGAGCGTCAGCTGGACCACTGATGAGCGTTAGTTGAACCTCAGACGAGCGTTAGCTGGACCACTGATTAGCTTTAGCTGAACCACAGACGAGCGTTAGTTGAACGACTGATGAGCGTTAGCAGAACCACTGATGAGCGTTAGTTGGACCACAGACGAATGTTAGCTGAACCACAGACGAGCGTTAGCTGGACCACTGATAAGCGTTAGTTGAACCACAGACGAGCGTTAGCTGAACCACAGACGAGCGTTAGCTGAACCACTGATGAGCGTTAGCTGAACCACAGACGAGCGTTATCTGGACCACTGATGAGCGTTAGCTGAACCACAGACGAGCGTTAGCCGAACCACTGATGAGCGTTAGCTGAACCACTGACGAGCGTCAGCTGGACCACTGATGAGCGTTAGCTGAACCACAAACGAGCGTTAGCTGAACCACAGACGAGCGTTAGCTGGACCACAGACGAGCCTTAGCTGAACCACTGATGAGCGTTAGCTGAACCACAGACGAGCGTCAGCTGGACCACTGATGAGCTTTAGATGTACCACAGACGAGCGTTAGCTGAACCACAGACGAGAGTTAGCTGGACCACCGATGAGCGTTAGCTGAACTACAGACGAGTGTTAGCTGAACCACTGATGAGCGTTAGCTGAACCACAAACGAGCGTTAGCTGGACCACTGATGAGCGTTAGCTGAACAACAGCCGAGCGTTAGCTGGACCATAGACGAGCATTAGCTGAACCACAGACGAGCGTTAGCTGGACCACTGATTAGCGTTAGCTGAACCACAGACGAGCGTTAGCTGAACCACTGATGAGCGTTAGCTGAACCACTGATGATCGTTAGCTGAACCACAGACGAGCATTAGCTGAACCACAGACGAACGTTAGCTGAACCACAGACGAGCGTTAGCTGAACCACTGATGAGCGTTAGCTGAACCACTGACGAGCGTTAGCAGGACCACAGATGAGCGTTAGCTCGACCACTGACGAGCGTTAACTGAACCACTGATGAGCGTTAGCTGAACCACAGACGAGCGTCAGCTGGACCACAGATGAGCGTTAGTTGAACCACAGACGAGCGTTAGCTGAACCACTGACGAGCGTTAGCTGAACCACAGACGAGCGTTAGCTGAACCACTGATGAGCATTAGCTGAACCACAGACGAGCGTTAGCTGGACCACTGATGAGCGTTAGCTGAACCACAGACGAGCGTTAGCTGCACAACTGATGAGTGTTAGCTGAACCACAGACGAGCGTTAGCCGAACCACTGATGAGCGTTAGCTGAACCACTTACGAGCGTTAGCTGGACCACTGATGTGCGTTAGCTGAACCACAGACGAGCGTTAGCTGGACCACTGACGAGCGTTAGCTGAACCACAGACGAGCGTTAGCTGAACCACAGACGAGCGTTAGCGGAACCACTGATGAGCGTTAGTTGAATCACAGACGAGCGTTAACTGAACCACTGATGAGCGTTAACTGAACCACAGATGAGCGTTAGCTGGACCACTGATGAGCGTTAGTTGAACCACAGACGAGCGTTAGCTGAACCACAGACGAGCGTTACCTGAACCACAGACGAGCGTTAGCTGAACCACAGACGAGCGTTAATTGGACCACTGATGAGCGTTAGCTGAACCACAGACGAACGTTAGCTGGACCACTGATTAGCGTTAGCTGAACCACAGACGAGCGTTAGCTGAACCACTGATGAGCGTTAGGTGAACCACTGATGAGCGTTAGCTGGACCACAGACGAATGTTAGCTGAACCACAGACGAGCGTTAGCTGGACCACTGATGAGCGTTATTTGAACCACAGACGAGCGTTAGCTGAACAACAGACGAGCGTTAGCTGAACCACTGATGAGCGTTAGCTGAACCACAGACGAGCGTTAGCTGGACCACTGATGAGCGTTAGCTGAACCACAGACGAGCGTTAGCTGAACCACTGATACGCGTTAGTTGAACCACTGACGAGCGTTAGCTGGACCACTGATGAGCCTTAGCTGAACCACAAACGAGCGTTAGCTGGACCACTGATGAGCGTTAGCTGAACCAATGACGAGCGTTTGCTGAACCAGTGATGAGCGTTAGCTGAACCACTGACGAGCGTTAGCTGGACCACTGATGAGCGTTAGCTGAACCACAAACGAGCGTTAGCTGGACCACTGACGAGCGTTAGCTGAACCACAGATGAGCGTTAGCTGGACCACAGACGAGCGTTGGCTGGACCACAGACGAGCGTTAGCTGGACCACTGATGGGCGTTAGCTGAACCCCAGACGAGCGTTAGCTGGACCACTGATGAGCGTTAGCTGAACCACAGACGAGCGTTAGCTGGACCACAGACGAGCGTTAGCTGAACCACTGATGAGCGTTAGCTGAACCACAGACGAGCGGTAGCTGGACCACTTATAAGCGTTAGTTGAACCACAGACGAGCTTTAGCTGAACCACTGATAAACGTTAACTGAAGCACAGACGAGCGTTAGCTGGACCACTGATGAGCGTTAGCTGAACCACAGACGAGCGTTAGCTGAACCACAGACGAGCGTTAGCTGAACCACTGATGAGCGTTAGCAGGACCACAGACGAATGTTAGCTGAACCACAGACGAGCGTTATCTGGACCACTGATGAGCGTTATTTGAACCACAGACGAACGTTAGCTGAACCACAGACGAGCGTTAGCTGAACCACAGACGAGCGTTAGCTGGACAACTGATGAGCGTTAGCTGAACCACAGACGAGCGTTAGCTGAACCACTGATGAGCGTTAGCTGAACCACAGACGAGCGTTAGCTGGACCACTGATGAGCGTTAGTTGAACCACAGACGAGCGTTAGCTGAACCACAGACAAGCGTTAGCTGAACCACTGATGAGCGTTAGCTGAACCACAGACGAGCGTTAGCTGAACCACTGATGAGCGTTAGCTGGACCACTGACGAATGTTAGCTGAACGACAGACGAGCGTTAGCTGGACCACTGATGAGCGTTAGTTGTACCACAGACGAGCCTTAGCTGAACCACAGACAAGCGTGAGCTGAACCACTGATGAGCGGCAGCTGAACCTCAGACGAGCGTTAGCTGAACCACAGACGAGCGTTAGCTGAACCACAGACGAGCGTTAGCTGGACCACTGATGAGCGTTAACTGAACCACAGACTAGCGTTAGCTGAACCAATGATGAGCGTTAGTTGAACCACTGATGAGCGTTAGCAGGACCACAGACGAATGTTAGCTGAACCACAGACGAGCGTTAGGTGGACCACTTATGAGCGTTAGTTGAACCACAGACTAGCGTTAGCTGAACCACAGACGAGCGTTAGCTGAACAACAGATGAGCGTTAGCTGGACCACTGATGAGCGTTAGCTGAATCACAGACGAGCGTTAGCTGGACCATTTTTGAGCGTTAGCTGAACCACAGACGAGCGTTAGCTGAACCACAGACGAGCGTTAGCTGAACCACTGATGAACGTTAGCTGAACCACAGACGAGCGTTAGCTGGACCACTGATGAGCGTTAGTTGAACCACAGACGAGCGTTAGCTGAACCACTGATGAGCGTTAACTGAACCACAGACGAGCGTTAGCTGGACCACTGATGAGAGTTGATTGATCCACAGACGAGCGTTAGCTGAACCACTGACGAGGGTTAGCTGAACCATAGACGAGCTTTATCTGAACCACTGATGAGCGTTAACTGAACCACAGATGAGCGTTAGCTGGACCACTGATGAGCGTTAGTTGAACCACAGACGAGCGTTAGCTGAACCACTGATGATCGTTAACTGAACCACAGACGAGCGTTAGCTGGACCACTGATGAGCGTTAGTTGAACCACAGACGAGCGTCAGCTGAACCACAGACGAGCGTTAGCTGAACCATAGACGAGCGTTAGCTGGACTACTGATGAGCGTTAGCTGAACCACAGACGAGCGTTAGCTGAACCACTGATGAGCGTTAGCTAAACCAATGATGAGCGTTAGCAGGACCTCAGACGAATGTTAGTTGAACCACAGACGAGCGTTAGCTGGACCACTGATGAGCGTTAGTTGAACCACAGACGATCCTTAGCTGAACCACAGACGAGCGTTAGCTGAACCACAGACGAGCGTTAGCTGAACCACAGACGAGCGTTAGCTGGACCACTGATGAGCGTTAGCAGAACCACAGACGAGCGTTAGCTGGACCACAGACGAGCGCTAGCTGAACCACTGATGAGCGTTAGCTGAACCACAGACGTGCGTTAGCTGGACCACTGATGAGCGTTAGTTGAATCACGGACGAGCGTTAGCTGAACCACTGATGAGCGTTAACTGAACCACAGATGAGCGTTAGCTGGACCACTGATGAGCGTTAGTTGAACCACAGACGAGCGTTAGCTGAACCACAGACGAGTGTTACCTGAACCACAGACGAGCGTTAGCTGAAGCACAGACGAGCGTTAGCTGGACCACTGATGAGCGTTAGCTGAACCACAGACGAACGTTAGCTGGACCCCTGATTAGCGTTAGCTGAACCACAGACGAGCGTTAGCTGAACCACTGTTGAGCGTTAGCTGAACCACTGATGAGCGTTACCTGGACCACTGATGAACGTTAGCTCGTCCAAAGACTAGCGTTAGCTGAACCACTGTTGAGCGTTAGCTGGACCACCGATGAGCGTTAGTTGAACCACAGACGAGCGTTAGCTGAACCATTGATGTGCGTTAACTGAACCACAGACGAGCGTTAGCTGGACCACTGATGAGCGTTAGTTGAACCACAGACGAACGTTAGCTGAACCACAGACGGGCGTTAGCTGAACCACAGACGAGCGCTAGCTGGACCACTGATGAGCGTTAGCTGAACCACAGACGAGCGTTAGCTGAACCACTGATGAGCGTTAGCTGAACCACTGATGAGCGTTAGAAGGACCACAGACGAATGTTAGCTGAATCACAGACGAGCGTTAGCTGGACCACTGATGAGCGTTAGTTGAACCACAGACGAGCGTTAGCTGAACCACAGACGAGCGTTAGCTGAACCACAGATGAGCGTTAGCTGGACCACTGATGAGCGTTAGCTGAACCACAGACGAGCGTTAGCTGGACCACTGATGAGCGTTAGCTGAACCACAGACGAGCGTTAGCTGAACCACAGACGAGCGTTAGCTGAACCACTGATGAACGTTAGCTGAACCACAGACGAGCGTTAGCTGGACCACTGATGAGCGTTAGTTGAACCACAGACGAGCGTTAGCTGAACCACTGATGAGCGTTAACTGAACCACAGACGAGCGTTAGCTGGACCACTGATGAGTGTTAGTTGAACCACAGACGAGCGTTAGCTGAACCACAGACGAGCGTTAGCTGAACCATAGACGAGCGTTAGCTGGACCACTGATGATCGTTAGCTGAACCACAGACGAGCGTTAGCTGAACCACTGATGAGCGTTAGCTAAACCAATGATGAGCGTTAGCAGGACCTCAGACGAATGTTAGTTGAACCACAGACGAGCGTTAGCTGGACCACTGGTGAGCGTTAGTTGAACCACAGACGAGCCTTAGCTGAACCACAGACGAGCGTTAGCTGAACCACAGACGAGCGTTAGCTGAACCACAGACGAGCGTTAGCTGAACCACAGACGAGCGTTAGCTGGACCACTGATGAGCGTTAGCTGAACCACAGACGAGCGTTAGCTGGACCACTGATGAGCGTTAGCAGAACCACAGACGGGCGTTAGCTGGACCACAGACGAGCGTTAGCTGAACCACTGATGAGCGTTAGCTGAACCACAGACGTGCGTTAGCTGGACCACTGATGAGCGTTAGTTGAATCACAGACGAGCGTTAGCTGAACCACTGATGAGCGTTAACTGAACCACAGATGAGCGTTAGCTGGACCACTGATGGGCGTTAGTTGAACCACAGACGAGCGTTAGCTGAACCACAGAGGAGCGTTACCTGAACCACAGACGAGCGTTAGCTGAACCACAGACGAGCGTTAGCTGGACCACTGATGAGCGTTAGCTGAACCACAGACGAACGTTAGCTGGACCACTGATTAGCGTTAGCTGAACCACAGACGAGCGTTAGCTGAACCACTGATGAGCATTAGCTGAACCACTGACGAGCGTTAGCTGAACCACTGATGAGCATTAGCTGAACCACTGACGAGCGTTAGCTGAACCACTGATGAGCATTAGCTGAACCACTGACGAGCGTTAGCTGAACCACTGATGAGCATTAGCTGAACCACTGACGAGCGTTAGCTGAACCACTGATGAGCATTAGCTGAACCACTGACGAGCGTTAGCTAAACCACTGATGAGCATTAGCTGAACCACAGACGAGCGTTAGCTAAACCACTGATGAGCATTAGCTGAACCACAGACGAGCGTTAGCTGAACCACTGATGAGCATTAGCTGAACCACAGACGAGCGTTAGCTAAACCACTGATGAGCATTAGCTGAACCACAGACGAGCGTTAGCTAAACCACTGATGAGCATTAGCTGAACCACAGACGAGCGTTAGCTAAACCACTGATGAGCATTAGCTGAACCACTGACGAGCGTTAGCTAAACCACTGATGAGCATTAGCTGAACCACAGACGAGCGTTAGCTAAACCACTGATGAGCATTAGCTGAACCACAGACGAGCGTTAGCTAAACCACTGATGAGCATTAGCTGAACCACAGACGAGCGTTAGCTAAACCACTGATGAGCATTAGCTGAACCACTGACGAGCGTTAGCTAAACCACTGATGAGCATTAGCTGAACCACTGACGAGCGTTAACTGAACCACAGATGAGCGTTAGCTGAACCACAGACGAGCGTTAGCCGAACCACTGATGAGCGTTAGCTGAACCACTGACGAGCGTTATCTAAACCACTGATGAGCATTAGCTGAACCACTGACGAGCGTTAGCTGAACCACCGATGAGCATTAGCTGAACCACTGACGAGCGTTAGCTGAACCACTGATGAGCATTAGCTGAACCACTGACGAGCGTTAGCTAAACCACTGATGAGCATTAGCTGAACCACAGACGAGCGTTAGCTGAACCACTGATGAGCATTAGCTGAACCACAGACGAGCGTTAGCTAAACCACTGATGAGCATTAGCTGAACCACAGACGAGCGTTAGCTAAACCACTGATGAGCATTAGCTGAACCACAGACGAGCGTTAGCTAAACCACTGATGAGCATTAGCTGAACCACTGACGAGCGTTAGCTAAACCACTGATGAGCATTAGCTGAACCACAGACGAGCGTTAGCTAAACCACTGATGAGCATTAGCTGAACCACAGACGAGCGTTAGCTAAACCACTGATGAGCATTAGCTGAACCACAGACGAGCGTTAGCTAAACCACTGATGAGCATTAGCTGAACCACTGACGAGCGTTAGCTAAACCACTGATGAGCATTAGCTGAACCACTGACGAGCGTTAACTGAACCACAGATGAGCGTTAGCTGAACCACAGACGAGCGTTAGCCGAACCACTGATGAGCGTTAGCTGAACCACTGACGAGCGTTATCTAAACCACTGATGAGCATTAGCTGAACCACTGACGAGCGTTAGCTGAACCACCGATGAGCATTAGCTGAACCACTGACGAGCGTTAGCTGAACCACTGATGAGCGTTAGCTGAACCACAGACGAGCGTTAGCCGAACCACTGATGAGCGTTAGCTGAACCACTGACGAGCGTTATCTAAACCACTGATGAGCATTAGCTGAACCACTGACGAGCGTTAGCTGAACCACCGATGAGCATTAGCTGAACCACTGACGAGCGTTAGCTGAACCACTGATGAGCATTAGCTGAACCACTGACGAGCGTTAGCTAAACCACTGATGAGCATTAGCTGAACCACAGACGAGCGTTAGCTGAACCACTGATGAGCATTAGCTGAACCACAGACGAGCGTTAGCTAAACCACTGATGAGCATTAGCTGAACCACAGACGAGCGTTAGCTAAACCACTGATGAGCATTAGCTGAACCACAGACGAGCGTTAGCTAAACCACTGATGAGCATTAGCTGAACCACTGACGAGCGTTAGCTAAACCACTGATGAGCATTAGCTGAACCACAGACGAGCGTTAGCTAAACCACTGATGAGCATTAGCTGAACCACAGACGAGCGTTAGCTAAACCACTGATGAGCATTAGCTGAACCACAGACGAGCGTTAGCTAAACCACTGATGAGCATTAGCTGAACCACTGACGAGCGTTAGCTAAACCACTGATGAGCATTAGCTGAACCACTGACGAGCGTTAACTGAACCACAGATGAGCGTTAGCTGAACCACAGACGAGCGTTAGCCGAACCACTGATGAGCGTTAGCTGAACCACTGACGAGCGTTATCTAAACCACTGATGAGCATTAGCTGAACCACTGACGAGCGTTAGCTGAACCACCGATGAGCATTAGCTGAACCACTGACGAGCGTTAGCTGAACCACTGATGAGCGTTCGCGTTAGCACTGACGCACGTAAGCAACGCCGCTAACCCGCACTTTTTCGTCCTTAAATCCAGTATTGAATTGAGAGCTTTTTCTCTTAAGGATTTTCACTACGGGTGCACGTAGCGTTGAACCGACTGCAAGAGATACGGTAATTCATATATTATATAGCAACAGAGTCAGTCTGTGTAAAATGGAACATAGGAAAATAGTATCACTTCAAGAAGTGTAGTTTTATTAGTTTACTAGGCTTAACCGCCTAAATACGGTTTTGTAATTACTTATTCAATAGTAGCTTTTGTATCTTGTAAGTCGTTTGTTCCTGAGTTATTTTGATATTTGTATTTAAAACTATGAATTTAACTGTTATTATCATGTAATACTTTCTGGAGTTGTTCAGTCAACTCTACTTTTAAGATTGACACTATCCCGGACGGGGCAAGTTATATGGTTGAAATTTTTTCCGGGGTTTTCCCTCAACCCTATATGAGCAAATGCTGGGTAACTATTGGTGCTGGAACTCGGACTCATTTCACCGGCATTATCACCTTCATCTCATTCAGATGCTAAATAACCAAAGATGTTGATAAAGCATCGTAAAATAACCTACTAAGAAAAGTAAAAATATTGATCTGAAATGAAATATACTTGTAAGAATTTAAGGCTCTTACTCTCAGCTGGAAGAAAATTTCCAATTAAATGATAACTCTATGCTTGAACTTTAAATGATGGAGTAGAATTGACTTTATGCATTTACTGCATAGTTCATTCATTTCATCTATTTTAGCACAATTCAATTGAGCATAGTTAAAATAATGGAATGCGAAGCTAACGTACTATTACTGCATACTAAATCAATACTCTCTCGTTGTTCGTTAATTGTCTGAGATTAAATTTAATGTGGTAGGCCTACATAAGCATTATTTTAAGAAATACAGGAAACGAATAATATACAGAATAGCCTATCAAGTTTTCTGTGCATAAGAATCCATTTTAATCTTACCTGTCCCCCCATTCACTCAGAAGTTACTGTAATAACATGTAGCATCATGTCTATCTAGAGAAGCTACACTTTCCATTGGTGAAATAATAATTACACAAATCGGTTAATTAGCATCTGAGATTACTTCATACAAACACAGAAACATGTTAAATAAATAGCTTCTGCTTGTTGTTGGCCAAGGCCTCTTATAGACGAATTCATTTCTTATCGCTTCATTACCGCCCATTAGGTGGCCAAAATAAAACGCATTGTTATTTCAAAACTCATTTATCTCATTAAATATCAGCCTTATCAAAATTTTGCAAAGAATAACACTTGTCGGAAATCATTTGTAAAGAAACTTTTGTTATGTAACACATTTCACAAAAAGCAATAATAAGCGAGATATTTGGATGTATTTAATTCAGGCCCCCTTATAACAACCCTTTTAAATAACGTATTTTGACGTAATCTTATGACGTCACGTGACGCTGCGTTCCGGAAGTACAGAAACAACAAATCTGCCGAAAACTTTAACAACTACAAAAAACTTAGAAACAAAACCACACAAACCATTAGGAATGCTAAACGCCGTCACGCCCTGAGTCTTGTCGACCCTTCCATTCCCCCGCGGTGTCTTTAGAATAACGTACGTGATATGGGAGTAAGGAAGAAAGCATCAGAAGCTGAAGTTATAAACATACCACTTGATAAACTCAATGAATACTTAACCTCACCTCCCACTATACGACCTGGAAAACAGTCAAAACTAAATTACAATCAATACTCTCCTAGCTAATCCTCCTCCTTCTCGCGAAAATTTTTTCTTCTCGCACATTACTGATTCTGAAGTAAGAAGGACTCTTAAAAGCATTAAATCTAAAGCACAAGGCACTGATAACATAAGCATAGTCTTTATCAATAAGTTAGTCGATGTCGTGCTTCCTGTAATAACCCATATTTTCAATTCTTCAGTTATCACGTCTGTTTATCCGCAACTCTGGAAAACAGCTTTGGTACGCCCACTTCCTAAAGTAAATTCACCAACTTCTGCAAAAGACTATAGGCCAATCTCCATTCTTCCCGTTTTATCCAAAGCCCTGGAACGCATCATTCATAAGCAGTTGTCAGACTACCTAATAGAATTTAGTCTTTTAGATCCTTTACAATCAGGATTCAGAAATGGCCATAGCATTTCTACTGCTTTGTTGAATGTTACTGAGGACATACGCGCAGCCATGGATAAACGACTACTACTGACTAAACTGCAAACGCTACACCTTTCTGATAGTGCTATCACCTGGATGTACTCCTACCTTACTGGCCGCCAGCAGCGTGTCATATCTAATAATCGTTTCTCATCCTGGCGTACTGTAGATACAGGAGTTCCTCAGGGATCAGTATTAGGCCCCTTGCTCTTCTCTATTTATATAAATGGAATTTCTAAATCATTTAAGCACTGCAGATATCAAATAAATGCAGACGACGTTCAATTGTATATTTCAGCGCGTCCTGATGCACTAAATGATAGTATTAATAGTCTTAATGAAGATCTTGATTCCATCTCTTCCTGGTCTCAACAATTTGGGCTTAACCTAAACGCATATAAATCACAGGCTATTCTGTTCGCGAACCGTAGATTAATTCCTGAAGTCAACGGCCTGAATATTCCACCTGTGAAACTGAATAAAACAATCATCCCGTTTAGCTCTACCGTAAAAAATCTCGGAGTGCATTTCGAATCTAATCTTAGTTGGGATACGCATATTAAATATACATGTAAGAAGGCATTCTCTATTCTCCATTCACTAAAAAGATTGTATCATTATCCATCTAAATTAAAACAGACGCTGGTACAGACACTCATTCTACCTCACTTCGATCATTGCGACGTTTTGTTCAGTGATCTCAGGATTGATTCCGCCCAGAAACTACAGCGTGTTCATAACGCGTGCGTCCGCTTCATTTGTAATGTTCGATACTATGATCATATCTCACCTTCTTTCGAGAAGTTATCATGGCTTAGGTTACATGAGAGGAGAAATCTGAACTCACTTTCTCTCCTATATCGAATTATGCACACTACATCCCCCTATTCTTTATTCGCTCGTTTTCATACTCTCTCTCGCTATCATAATATTAATACTCGGTCACAAAGCGATAACACGCTAGAAATTCCACTTCACACATCATCTCTGTATTCCTCATCTTTCACTGTTGCTACCTCTCGTCACTGGAACTCTCTGCCGCCTGAAGTCAAGGGCTGCCGAACATTGAAATCTTTCAAATCCAAGTTAGAAAATTATCTTATGACGAGTTGCCAAACTAACTTACTATTATGACAAGTGTTGTATTGCATGTTTCCACGTATTCACATTTTTTTATGTTCTATTGATATTTAACTTATTTTATATTTTTCTTTCCATATTTTCCGATAATGTTATATCTCTAATGAGATAAGTTGAGCTATATATAATCATAATTTTCCTTACTGTGTATACTTACAAATATTGTATTCATTGAATGCTTTGTACTGCACTATTTTAGTACTACCATTAGTATTATTATTACTATTAGGCCTGTTATTATTATATTATTATTGTTGTTATTATAATTATCATTCTATTCTTATTATTATTACTATTCTTATTTTTATCATTATTATTATTATAAATAATTGTCTTATTTTTTATTTGTCTCATTTATTTTGACCTGCTGTTCACATTTTAATATGCTTTTTTCTTTGTTTCTGTATGTTATATATTATGTCTGATTTCTTCTTACTTGTTTACATTTTATTATTATCTTATTCAGTTTTGTGTGTACTTTGTAAATTTATAGTGTTTTTGTAACGCAGTTTTTACTCCTGGTTGAGTGTTAGAGAAGGCCGTATGGCCTTAACTCTGCCAGGTTAAAGAAATTATTATTATTATTATTATTATTATTATTATTATTATTATTATTATTATTATTATTATTATTATATAACCTAAATTCTAAGTTACAACGAACTTAATTCATATTCCTATTTTCATCGAAATCCGTTCAGCCATTATTGCGTAAAAAGGTAACAAACATCCTGACAGACAGACAGACAGACATACAAACAAAAATTTCAAAAATGTGATTTTCGGTTTCAGGATGATTAATTATACATGTTAACCCCAATTATTTTTTGAAAATCGAAAATTACCAGAACAATTTTGGCTACAGATTTATTATTAGTATAGATAATATTATTGTTTTAAACAGTACTAAATGTTGTATTAATATAGGCATGGACTTAAGTTGTTAATGTTGTAATGTTAAACATAGTGAATATGAACTTTCCTTGTGTGTAACATAGTTCGCTAAAGCCGGTGTGAAGTACACTACCTATTTAGAGTAAAACCATTTAAATTTAGTAGCTCTGTAAGTGATAATTGCTCACCAATTAAATTAGACGAACGCATCTTCCAGTAGCTTTTCTAAAGTTTTGGGACGGTCTGAATACCCCTCCTTCTGTTTGGAAAGCCTGTTAGCACTGGATTCACGAATGTTACACAGGCCATCTGTCGTCATATACAGGGTCCTTAATTTACAGGGTGGAAGTGAAGAAACCTTACAGATTGAGAGGGACGATAGGATACACTTAAGTGAATAGAAAACCTGTATTACGTTCCGTGATTATGCACGGTTAATTAGAAAATTAAGTTGGAAGTTGCAGCAGTCCGGTAACATCGCCGCTAACACACACTACTCGTGATACAGATATAAGAGATCGAAGAACTCTGTGTGTCTCGGTAGATGAGCTGCTCTCTGCCATGACGTTGCAATCTTCTTGCACTGTGCAGTGGCTTCAAATCAGTGTTTTCTTTTTAATTAAATTCACACGAAAACTGTTCACGCTATTGAAATTGGCCAGGGGAACAAATCATTATTTATTAGATCTCCTATCGATATGGACAAAAATCACGATCCTACTCATAATAGTTTCCGAGTAAATGGGTGTTAAACATTTGAGAAAAAACATATTTTTTCTGAGAAAAAAAAGAGAGAGGACTATGAACTTTCCACCACTATTATATTAGTAGAGCCATCGATGTAGCTCAGTCGGCAGACTCGCTGGGCTGCTGATCCGGAGCTGCGTTCGGGCTTGGGTTGGATCCCCCTTTGGTCTTTGGTTTCTTCCGAGGTTTTCCGCAGCCGTGGGACTGAAGCCGGATGGTCTATGGCGAGTCCTTGGCATCAACCCCTTTGATTTGATTACCTGGTTGGGTTTTTCCGAGGTTTCCCCAACCAAAAGGCAAATTCCGG
Organism: Periplaneta americana; assembly: GCF_040183065.1. Lineage (NCBI taxonomy): Eukaryota > Metazoa > Arthropoda > Insecta > Blattodea > Blattidae > Periplaneta > Periplaneta americana. The sequence continues at coordinate 6,026,217 of NC_091129.1, read as the reverse complement.
GTAATATTTTGGCGAATCCTCGTACCTCACCTCATCTCACTACATCTCGCCAAAATATTGTAAAAAATTGCACAAAATTGTAAAAATTGTAGAAAATTACTAAATTGTAAAACTATAAAAATTTGTAAAAATTGTAATTGTGATATTGTAAAATTTTGACTTGTTCCATATCCTAAAGCTTCATTGCTCATGTAAGATCTATGGAATAAAATGAATGAATGAATGAATGAATGAATGAATGAATGAATGAATGAATGAATGAATGAATGAATGAATGAATGAATGAATAAGTTTTTTGTTACATGTAACATGAACTATTCTCTCTGAAAATCTATAGGGTTATTTCACTTTAACCTTGTAGTCCACACCTGTGGAGTAACAGTCAGCGCGTCTGACCGCGAAACCAGGTGGACCGGGTTCCAATTCCGGTATGGGCAAGTTACGTGGTTGAGATTTTCCGGGGTTTTCCTTCAACCCAATACGAGCAAATGCTGGTTAACTTTCGGTGCTGGACCCCGGACTCATTGCACCGGCTTTATCACCTTCACATCATGCAGACGCTAAATAACCTAGATCAGAGTCTCCAAAAAGCGTATCGTCATTCGTGCTTTCGATGCTGCCCGCCGAACACAGTGTGCTGTAAGGCTAGAGAAGGGGAAGAGACTCGTACCTCAACAGATGGGAGCGATCAGTGGGGGATCACGGCAACGGTCTGCTTATGTTTACAAATAATATCAGAAGAATAAGAATTATCATACGTATATGTTTGTTTGTTTATATTTTCCTAGCACCTTATTCTCAAACACTCTTAACCTATGTTCCTCTCTCATAGTAAGAGTCCAAGTTTCACAACCGTAAAGAACAACCGGTAATATAACTGTTTTATAAATTCTAACTTTGACAGCAGACTGGATGATAAAAGCTTCTAAACCGAATGATAACAGGCTTTTCCCATATTTATTCCGTGTTTAATTTTCTCCCGAGTATCATTTATATTTGTTACTGTTGCTCCCATGTATCTGAATTTTTCCACCTCTTCAAAGGATAAATTTTCAATTTTTATATTTCCATTTCGTACAATATTCTCGTCACGAGACATAATCATATACTTTGTCCTTTCGGGATTTACTTCCAAACCTATCTCTTTACTTGCTTTAAGTAAAATTCCCGTGTTTTCTCTAATCGTTTGTGGATTTTCTCCTAACATTTTCACGTCATCCGTAGAGACATGCAGCTGATGTAACCCGTTCAACTCCAAACCATCTCTGTTATCCTGGACTTTCCTAATGGCACATTCTAAAGCCAAGTTAAAAGTAAAGGTGATAGTGCATCTCCCTGCTTTAGCCACAGTGAATTGGAAACGCATCTGACAGAAACTGACCTATACGAACTCTGCTGTACGTTTCACTGAGACACAATTATTACATAGGTATACTAATCCTGCCTGTGGTAGTATCTATTTACCCTTATCCTATCTACCTTACTTAAAATTACATAAAGACATTTCACGAAATCCAAAGTGTTTCATAATCCTTTGCCACTTTTACTTTTCATTTTATAAGACAAGGAAGAAACGTATAATTGGAATAGAAACATTAATTTACGTTTATAACACAATAAATTATTGCATTATACTTGAAAATAAATATTAATAACAAAGAATAACAAATGTAGTTTATTTAAATGTTCAATTCCTTACAAAACTGTATATTACAAAATATATATTTTTTTTACTCTCTAACTTGTTAAATTCACTGTGTTTTTAATCACTGTAACATTGTAACGTGAAAGACATACTTTCAAGTGTAACATTTTAAACATTATTCTTGTTGATCTTAGCAAACATTTGGTTTCCTAAGTGTGAAATATGATGGCTTCTCATGGTTGGTTAAATGAGCAAATGACTTCTCACTGTTTCTAATACAGAGACATCATTTTATTTTTACTAACATTTTTAATATTAACCTGGTTATACCTTTCTATTAACGATTGAAACGGGAAACACCGTTTGCTACCCCCTTCCACGACTGGAGTTAGATGATACTGGCGTAAAATACAAATCACTCTACTAGGTATAGGAGGGAAGAAAAGTAGTTCATCCATTTACGTAAAGTAGGAAATACCGCAATTTTGAGTTTGATAATTTTCATTAGGTTTTTGTTTAATCAAAATACAGTACTGTATTAGCACTTAGTGTTTTTACTCACGAACTGAGCTATCCATGCGAACGTATTCAATATGCAGTGTATATTGTACTGTTATTGCACATTAGCGTACAATATAGAGAATGAAGTTAAATTGAAAAATAATCATAATATGGATATTTAAACACATTTTAGAAAATGGTGGCCGTTCATTTCGATACAGGCTTCAGTTCTTTTGTGCATATTATCGCACTATAGACTACTGTACCTAATTCCAATTACAAGTTTCGCCCTTCGTACGAGTAACTCATGTTGCAATAATTCCGTACCTACTCTATAAAAGAGTACCTTACGTACTGTAAATTCAATCTTCACTTCTGCCCGATCCGAAAAGATAAAATTACTCAGAAATGCTATCTACTATCGTTTCAAGTGGTTTTGTCGTAGAAAGGGAGGGATCACGTGACAGTTAATTACTTAACGAGGCCCTTTTATTTAAGTTATTTTAAACACTTATATAATATTACGTAGACGTCCAATTCCTAACAGAAATTAATGTTTTCAGAAAAGTGCTAAGATAGCCCAGCTACTAGACTTGACAGAGGGGCGAACAGAAGCAGGTGGGGGAAACCGGGATGCGACGTAGGCAAACGGACGACAGTACCTGTACGAAAATATGATTCAATATTGAAAGCTCTTTCGTCACTGGAAAACGCTAACATATTTCTGGAACGTACTATACTCACTAACTCAGTACTGCTTACGCGCCCTCGGCTCTGTGTCGTGAACGGTTGGAAGTTTACTAGTAGAAGGGGTGGGAGTGAAGTACATTCAAAAACTCAGGTACAATAAAAATTGAAGTAAAAATAAAATGATGTCCCTGGACATATATCTAAGGAATTAAACCAATACACTAATACTGTTCTATTGTGCTGCCTAAAAATTTTTACACGGGCGAAAAATGAACTATCAGTTTTGCCTGAAGCCTTCAGATTTCGAGAAAATGTATTCTTGCTTTAATCTACAATCCTGTTTGTTTTCTTCCGAATTATGTAATGCTGCCAATTTGTATGTCTTTTAAATTACATCGAACCCTGAATAGCATGAAAGCGCGAACAACACCAACATCATAATATCTGCCACATGACTTCAAACTTCAACACCTTATTCATAATTCTTTTTATTTCTTCTTGAATGTAAACAGAAAATTAATATTTTAGAGTTTGTAAAAATGACGCTATAAAAAATAAATTTTCCACATTTTTACTTAGTTGGAATAAAAACTGTACGGTGTATATGAATCAGAGAAACTAGTCGACGCTCAATTGTCTGAAGGATCCTTCGAAACCAAATATGTCACCACTCTCAATTTTCTTTCCTGGACGTTTTGACTCGTCTGCTTTCATTTTGTCTTGGTCCACAAACCATCCTCGGTAACTGATGAGTTTCTTCTTCCAGGCATCTGAAATGAACATGGAAATGAAAACTTCAGCTACATTTCAGTTGATTTAAATGTCCAACTTATATCTAGATTGAATAACATTATCTTTTGATTAGTCGTCATTCTATTGTTAAAAATTACCTATGAAACTTACTGCTTTTTTTTAGTTCAGTTGACAATAAATCACAAATTATTGCTTATTCCAACTGAGAATATGAAACGGAAAATATCCTGAAAGGTACAGGGACACGAAACTTCAGAGAAGGAAGTATATTTTATTAAAAGTGTACAGTTTTTATTTAAAACAGTTCGAGATCAAAAAGCATATGAGCTTAAAAATGTTTAATACATATAGGTCTGTTGGGAAATTGTACACGTATTAATGTACTAGTATATAGCCAAAATACTTTGTATTAATTTTGTTCCAATTGATTTAAATGACAACGTGGTTGAATTTGGAGCAACGAGGGCAGATTGTTTGTCCAAAGATTTTTGCTATGCTACCTGGTTTACAGTTAGAAAATAACAGTATTATTGTGCTTTTAAGTAAGCAATTTCCGAGAGAGAAATATTGTCGGAATTTTTAGTACGAGTTTGTGTTAACAATATAATGATTAATATCCATTACAAACGATTAATTTTAGTCGACTCGATTATTGGATTAAATATTTTTGATCGAATAATCTTACAACAGATATTGATCGATTAATCGATTAAATCCCACAACACTATTTTCTTACTCAGTTTGTACTTAATTATGAAATAAACTTATTTTAAAAACACAAGATGCAGCATTTTCAATAATGTATCATATAGTAATGTTCTAAAATGTAGAAATACGTCTATCATGCCTCTCTCTATTACAAAATTCGCCCATTGGCAATTACCCAATCGTTGCATTTCGGACATAGATATATCTGGTTAAATGGATGTTGAAGCTAAATTATCCTAAAGCATTTTAAATTCCTCGTGAGACACTCTTTATACATGTTTTTGTGTGTTGGAAATGGATCAAGTATCGATTTGGAGCAATTTCAAGTCATTAAACTCGTCCGAAGGCTCACGTTCCTACGGGTATTATATTAACAACACCGGCTAGTCAACGGACCACAGCAAAGGTCAGTGGAAGAGGTTAAGAGGGTAATGAAGCTAATTGTGCCGGCGTTATAGAAAGTGTAGCTGAACATTGCTGACGATTTTCCTTTGTAAGGAAGTCGCTTGTCTTTTTCTTATTATTGCAAGTGAAATCGTGATTTATTTGCTGAAATGAGATGCATTGCAATAGAAAAAACGGCAATTGTAGTGTGAATGGACGTGTTGAATTTCGTCTGCAACTTAGTACTACAGTGAAACTTCCTAATAGCGGACACTGCCGGGGAAAATTAAACGTCCGTTATTGAGAAGTGTCCGCTATTTAGAAAATCGTTAGTATGTATACAGTACATTAAAATTTCTCATACATATTCAACACTATATTTTATAGTACAGTACAGTAGACAGTGAGATTGTTTACAGTATTCATCCAGAGAGAAATCGTACCAGTAAATGTTTTGTAAATGAAATAAACATCAGTCACTGTACCACTTCACCTTACACAAACAAGTCTAGAATTGTTGACTTTAAAATAACATCCTTGTTTTTCAAAATTTCACTAACCTGAGTTTTTCCCACTTTAAACTTTGTGGCCAGCTCACGAACACTTAATTTCTCCTTCTCACTATGCTTTACAATATCCACTTTCTCTTTCAGAGACAAACGTTTACGTTTTTGTGACATTTTTAATGTGACTGTACTTCCGAACACTCAACTTGACAAACTAATATAGTACGGACTGCTCACGTACAGTATCACAACTAACAACTGTGCTGCTTACCTTCAATAAAGTACAAGAACGTTCAAATGCACGATAATGATTGTTGCAAAGAATTCCGTTTAATTTACAACCGTCTTTTTCTTGTTTTCTTTCACGCTGTCCGTTATTTGGAAGTTTTAATTGTTGTTGGAGATACATTTCAGTGTCTTCGTCCGTTATTGAGAATGTCCGCTATTTGGAAGAATTTTATCATGAGGGCCAATGTTATTTTGCAGGGGAATTTTAAAATGTCCGCTATTGAGAGGAGTCCGCTATTGGGAAATGTCCGTTAAGGGAAGTTACACTGTATTATGAAATTAATAGTGATTTTCAAATAGTTTCTGGTCTACTGTCGTGATCTAAGAGTTGGCGATCGGGATTCGTTTTTGGACGTAGGCTAAGAATTAGCTTCATCTCGTTTTACCTAGTTGGTTTATCCTTTCGAGTGTTATATTAAATGTAAGAGAATGTCAGATAATCTCATGGCTTGAGCCCGGATGCTTGGCAAAATGCCTTTTTACTGCATAGAAGTAAATCATTATTTTCATAGATATAAATGTGATTTGGGGTAAATCAAAGTGATAGGGCCAGTTTTTATTTTGCCTTTTTAAGACGTTTCTTATTAAGCCAATAATAAATAAGTTTTTTGTCATTTTAAAGCAATATTTCTTGTTTCTTTGCAATTTTCTAATTAATTGTAATGTGATGTGTATGAAATTTAAATATATGAAACAATGACTAACTTAACTAACAATAGTAAATAAAAGTAATTTATTTCGGTGTTTAATCTGCTAATAATAGTGCTTTAACACTATTGGTGTAATATGGATAATGATCGACAACCCACAGTTACAATAATATAATGTAACGTCAGCTTTATCATCATCATCAACAACCACAGGGATTAGGCTTATTGGCCTGTTCCGTCTTCAAAGTTTATGTCGTCTATCCATCTTGTTCTTGGTCTACCAACATTTCTGTGTCCTCTTGGTCCATAGTTCAGTATTACTTTAGGTAACCGGTCGTCATTCATTCTTCTTATATGTTGGTACCAATTATGTTTTTGTCGTTGTATTATCTCAGTCAAATTAGAAATATTTAGTTGTTCTCGTATATTTTTGTTATTTTGATGATCTAAGAGAGTGAAACCAGCAACACTTCGAAGGAATTTCATTTCGCTGGATTCAATTTTCTTTTTAGTTGCTCGGTTTATAGACCAATTTTCTGAACCATAGGTTAATAGTGGGACAGCTAACTTTGTATAAAATTTTAGTTGTGTTGAACGTTGTGTTTTATTTTTTAAGGTCCTTCGTACTGTTCCACACATCTGTTGGAATTTACTCATTTTATTTTTGACGTCTTGTTCTTTTAAGTATGATATATTGCAGCCTAAATAGTTAAATGAGGATACCCGTTCTATGATTTCATGATTTAAAACTATTTTACATCTTCTGTGATCAACTACTTCAAATGCCATTGTTTTTGTTTTAAGATTAGAAATTTTAAGATTATATTTTTCCATTATTAATTGTAGTTGATAAGCTGCCACCTGTAAGTCATCCTCCGATTCTGCCATGAAGATCTGATCGTCAGCAAAAAGCATGGACTTCAATAATGTCGTGCCTATATTTATGCCGGTTGTTATTTTATTCTGCCATTCTTCTGTGGCTTTATCTATGTATATATTGAATAATGTAAGCCACCGGCGTGGCTCAGTCGGTTAAGGCGCTTGCTTGCCGGTCTGAAGTTGCGTTCGGGCGCGGGTTCGATCCCCGCTTGGGCTGATTACCTGGTTGGGTTTTTCCGAGGTTTTCCCCAACCGTAATGTGAATGCAAGGTAATCTATGGCCAATCCTCGGCCTCATCTCGCCAAATATCATCTCGCTATCACCAATCTCATCGACGCTAAATAACCTAGTAGTTGATACAGCGTCGTTAAATAACCAACTAAAAATATATATATATATATATATATATATATATATATATATATATATTGAATAATGTTGGAGATAATGGGCAGCCTTGTTTAACACTCTGATTTACAATTTTGTATCACTCGTCTTGTTTCCTATTCTTACTGATATTCTTGTCTCGTATAAGCTTTTAACTGTTTTCACTAGGTGTGTTGGATATCCTTCTTTGGACAATATATTCCATAACTTATTTCTTAAAACCTTGTCAAAGGCTTTTTCGTAATCCACGAACATTATGTATGTAGGGAGATTAAATTCTCTTCTTTTCTGGATTATTTGTTGCATCACAAACACACAATCGGCACAAGACCGTCCTTTCCTAAATCCACATTGTATTTCGTCTAATTTTGTTTCACTAATGGTGTTCAAACGGCGAGTAATTATTTTAGCGTAGAGTATATAATTTTAAATATTAAGCTCGTTGTCATAGAAGTTGTCACGTAGCATTTCCAATTGCTTGCTTTCATATTTTCAAATCTTACTGTTACAATTTTGTGCTACACGTGTTTATTACTGTTGGAGAAATAAATTTGAGTGAGGAACAGTCAGTTATTGTCGGTTGAAAGAAAGTATAAGACCGGCTAGCTAGAATGCCTAAATTCGGTAAATCATTGCAAATTTTGAACTGAAAACGTTTAATTTATTCCTACCCAGAGGAATCTCAATAATAACTTTTATTTGCAATAAATAGGCCTACTATATATATATATATATATATATATATATATATATATAAAAGTCACAAAATTAGAAATACTCTACTTTAGAAAATACATAACATTAATCTATAATGAATACACTGTTGGAAACAGTAGACTTTAAGGATGTGCAAGACTTTTTATTATGTTTTTGTGAGGCTCAATTAAAATCTTTTGGAAATCAATACACAATGATGCAAAAAAATGTTATTTTTTAAAGAAAATTTATTACTCCAAAATGCAAAAAAACTTAATGTTGGTAAAATTAATAATAATTAATGATCTTTGAAATAATCATAATTTAAACTGATGCTCTACGTGACCGCCATTTGCCCGCACAATCATTTGTAGGCGTCTTCTACATTGTTCAATAGCACTGGATATCTGTCTTTGATCAAGTCGGTCCCAAAATTCAAGAAGGCGTTGTCTTAAATGTTCAATATTACGAATTCTTTTTTTGTAGTACACTGCTTTTTGTAGTTGACTCCATACAAAATAGTCCATAGGATTAAGATCTCGTTTGAAACTCCAGCGGAAACCATCAGAGAATCTGAGAAATGCGATCTTTCACGCAATAATCTCTCAGGAGAGATATCATGTCCGTATCTTGCTAATCAATCGTTGTACACTTGAAACAGACCATTCTCGCTGAGAGCAGTTCCTTACAATTTGACGGGCAGATAAATTATCATATTGGTGCAAATGTTTATTGAAAATCTTGTCTTCGTTCGTTAAGCGACCCATTATTCACAAAATGAGAACTCAAAACGGAAGAAAACAAATGACGATAGCACAACAAACGGCTTGGCCTGCTGAACTCGTAAGACCATAATGCTTAGTTCGGCATAAACGATCGATTTTGCACTGACTTACAAAAAAATAAAAAATAATGTGTAATAAATAATAAAAAAATAAATATTACAGTAATTTCCAGGTCTACAAGGACTGTGAAATTTTCCTGTGAAATAAACTTTCAAGTGAAATCATTAGCTACTGGAATATAACCATTTAAATTCTGTGCCGTTTTCATGGCCCACTGTGTATATATTTTAGATGTGAAAATTTAGCACAAATACACAACGCTTAGTTTCTGTTACGAGTTCAGGAAACTGTCTATAGGCTGGAATGACTTTTTATTCACATCTTACCCCACAGCTCTGTTATAGTTCCGGCGTCTCCTCCATATTCTTTGGGCAGAACCTTTTTACTGACTTTCTCATGGAGAGATTCAAGACCTTTTGAGTGCACATGTATCTGGAAAACAAAGAATTGTGGAAATATTATTAATGAGGTGCACACAACCTCAGGAGTTTGTAAATATTGTTAGTAGTCTCATGTTTCATGTTATTTTAAGTAAATTCCTATATAAAATTGAAAACAAAACTTAAATTTCATAATTCCGCTTTTCAAAACACAATTACCTAAGAGAATTAGTGAAGTAAGGCAAAGATGTGAAATTTCAAACTATTTTTTTTTTTTACTTAGACCTAATGTATTGTAATTATATTATGGAATGAAAAACAGACAAGGAATTCTATTGTCAAAACAAGCAATGCATTACCCTCAATTCTTTTTAAGTTATAACAGATCGCCAAATGCTTGCAAATAACTTAAATTAGAAGAAGTTTTGAAAATAGCATTTTGAAATAAATTAATAGTACGAAATGATTATACCAACAAATAAATATTTATTTATTTATTTATTTATTTATTTATTTATTTATTTATTTATTTATTTATTTATTCTGGTGTAGTTAAGGCCATCAGGCCTTCTCTTCCACAACACCAGGAATATAAATACAATAATAATAGAAAGAAACAGAAAAAAATACACTATCTGCAAAGTAAAGCTACACAAGAAATAAAGAGAGAGAGAAAAAAACACTATAAACAAAGTAAAGCCACACAAAAATATACACAGGTTGCAGTCACACAAACTTTAAATGATTAATTAATTGTATCCTAACTAATTAACTAACATAAACAAGAAGCTTGCAATTTTAATCTAGATTAAAAAAAGAAAAAGAAAAAAAAAACACAAATCAATACTTCTAGCAATACCTAAAAACAATAACTAAGACAAAATTTTCCAATTTAATTTTGAATTGTGATAAAGTCCGGCAGTCCCTGACGTCATTAGGTAACGAATTCCAGAGGCGAGGTATTTCCACAGTACAGGAGGATGAGTATAAAGACGTTCTATGATGAGGGATAGAAAGAAGTGCTTGATGTCGGTTTCGAAGAGTTGTAAGAAATTGAAAGCGCGATAACAGATAATTCGGAGTAGAAGTATTCATGATTCTAAACAGAAGAGACAGTGAATGTATTGTTCTTCGTTCCTTCAGACGCACCCATGAAAGTAACTGGAGGGAAGGTGTTATATGGTCAAATTTACGAGTATTGCAGATGAATCGTATGCACACATTATGAACACGTTGTAGTCTCTCAGCTAAGAGTGAACTTACATTAGTTAGCAAGGAATCGCAATAATCAAAATGGAGCATTACAAGCGTCTGAATAAGATTCTTTTTTAGACTAAGTGGTAGAAATTCTTTCATATGGAACAAGGAGTGAAGTTGAGTTATGGAAGCTGTGAATAAAAATATGAGTAGCTATATAAAAGAAGCGAATTTGGATGTTAAGTATACGGTTTAAAAATAGCACCGCATTAAAATAAAAAAAAAATGATACGAAATATAGCATCATTTTCAGTAGTTATATTGAATGGCCTGTCTTAAAAAGCGCGTTCACAGCTGTATGTAAGTATATTCAAATGAATATTTATTTCTGGTTTAACCACATTAAATCTGAGATGGTCCAATTGGGGAAAGTAGCCTTTAGGACCCATTTCTGTTGTATTCCGTTTATTGTTTAGGTTAAAGACGAACAGATCAACTTCATCAGGAGTAGTTAAAACAATTCATTTACTGTAGGTAGAGAACTTCCTACAGTTAAAACTTTTGCCTAGAGATTAGAGAATTCTGTTTTTGAAGGGCAGCTGCCCTTGTGGAATTTATATATTAGGTTATTTTACGACGCTGTATCAACATCTCAGGTTATTTAGCGTCTGAATGAGATGAAGGTGATAATGCCGGTGAAATGAATCCGGGGTCCAGCACCGAAAGTTACCCAGCATTTGCTCATATTGGGTTGAGGGAAAACCCCGGAAAAAACCTCAACCAGGTAACTTGTCCCGACCGGGAATCGAACCCAGGCCACCTGGTTTCGCGGCCAGACTCGTTGACCGTTACTCCACAGGTGTGGACTATTACAGTGTTCAAGACTGACAAAGTAATTTATAAAACATAAACAAGTACTCTTATTAAAAACTAAAACAAAATAGAAATAAGAGATAGAAGAAAAGAGAAATTGAAATAAGATGTGAAAGTAGCTTGAAATTAACTAAAAACAGTATTCTGTAAAATATGATAACAAATAATTCTGAATCTAGAGAAATTCATATTGAAAATATAAACATTCGGATGAGGATGTAATTTATTGTATAACTGTAACATTTGGAAAACTGGGGAATTTTTGTAGGATTCAGTATTTGCCCTTCGTATGTAAAATAAATTTCGAAATTTTGTATTAAGCTTAGGTGCATATAATGTTATATAATAAAATAAACCAACGCAGTCCAACTTATTGTTAACAATTTTATAAAGACTATTTCGTTTATATGACGTCATTCCATTTTCGACCAATAAAGTGTAATGAAATTTTGAATTCAAACCAATCACACTCAGACTTTGCGATAATTTCTGCAGCTAGATTTATCGCTATCAATTTATCGCATGGTCGTTCTTTTGTTTAGTCGTTGTTGCCAACTGTTTCCCCGTAAATTGATGATCATGAATACATTAAGATGCAACTACACAGTTAAACTTTTCTTTCAACTTTAAAGCAATGAATGCAAGATTGATATTTAATATTAATTAATATATTTACGCAGTGAAGACCATGTTCAAAACGGCGCACCATGTAGACACAAAATATTTATGCATCTTAATTGAACGTACCTTTTAAACTTGATTCTATTCTTCCCAGATTGCACGCATACGCGATTGGAATATTGAACTGTGTAGCTGCAGCTTTAGTTCCATTACACACTACAGCGAGAATGCGTTTGTCGATCTATAAAAATGCTTTCCTGTAGCACTCATTGTAAGTAACGGCCGAAACAAGGCACAGCTGACATTGGTCCTGCTTCCACAGGTAGGCCTAACGTAACCTATAAAATTGTAGCCTATAACATTTGTATTGAAATTAAACAATTAATGGACGTTCAAATTTATGTAACATCATCGCATATCAAACTCAAAGACCTTGCATAGTAATAATGTCTTCGATCAAACTGACTTTCGTATGGCGTAATAAAATTCGTGTTTTAATTAGGCCTATCTATACAGAGATGGCTTCACTGTGTAGCAACATGTCTCGCTGTGAATACATAAGCATTGGTATATAGCTGTCCCCACTGTTACTGTTAAATTAAATTATGATTTCAGCAGATAATGAAAATGTATTTGTTGTAATAATAAGAGAAAAGTGCAGTACATGTAATTAACAATGTTAAACCTGTATTTCGCTTTTCGCAATTGGCATTACTGAATAATAATAACATCGAATTTCTTTATTGCAATAATCGATATTCATCTACGAGTATTTCAACTTCACAATGTCTGAATAGGTTAAGTATTCGTTAATATACAATTATTAACATTTTGTGATTGAATTTTAGGGATATATTATTTACATTTTTATTTTATTCACGAAATAGTCCTAATAAATGTCACTCGAGGTCTGAGATTTCCCAGATAAATCCACTCGCTTCGCTCGTGGATTTATCGGCAGATCTCAGACCTCTCGTGACATTACTACAGAAAGTTTAAAGATCGACAATTTCGTCGAATTTGCAAACTGGTAAAATGGAAATGTTGAAGCATTGTAGCATAACTCTATCGTAAGTAGAATAATCATTATAAAGTCTGTAATATAACCATTTTAGAAATTTATTTTGAATTTTTTCTAGTAACAGAATATATTTGTTAGTAACTGGGTTCCAGATAACAGAAGCATACTCTAATTTAGATCGAACAATGGAATTATACAAAATTATTATAGTTTTGACTTTAAATATACAAGAATTTCTCATAACAAAACCTAAACTTTTATAGGACAAATTTATAATATTATTAATATGACTATGAAATGTAAAATTACTCCTAAATAATATACCTAAATCTTTATGTTCATTTTCTGCTGGTAAAACTTTTGCCTCTATTTTACTTGAAAATTGAATTGTATTTTTCAATCTAGAAAAGGTCATATGTATACACTTATTAACATTAAATAACAGTTTATTATTAATACTCCAAATCTGTAAGTTTGTAATATCTGTTTGAAGTAGCTTACAATCTGATATAGTTTTGATTTCTTTATACAATTTGATATCATCCGCAAATAATACAATTTTAGAATGTTGTACACAATTCACAATATCATTAACAAACAATAAAAACAATAATGGACCAAGATCGGAACCTTGAGGCACACCAGAATTTACCGTAAAAGGCTTAGAAGTATGTCCATGAAAGTTCACAACTTGTACTCTTCCTTTCAAGTAAGATTTGATTAACGATAGCATTGAGAAAGAAAATCCAGATTGTTTCAATTTTAATAAAAGAATATCATGGTCAACCTTATCAAATGCTTTCTGAAAATCTGTATAAATAACATCAACTTGTAATTTATTATGTAGTTGGGTTGAAACAAATTGAGTGAAATGTAGTAAATTTGTAACAGTTGATCTTCCAATGATAAACCCATGTTGATCGTGTGAAATTGATATGAATGACAAGTAGTTGTTTCTTGCTTGGAAATGGCATTTTTGTAGTAGATATATTCTTAACATGTAGGAATAACAAGGTGTATTGCAAGCATTTACGCAGCTTTCGAATTAATCGTTATAGCCTAATGTCTGTAAATTGCTGATTTCGATGATTATGATGATGATGATGAGTAAAATCTCTGTAAACAAGCTATACTGACTGACCCTTGCTGCAATTTTGGGCTTCATGACGCTGCGTGTCAGGTTGATGACGACATCTGCGTAGGCCGGAACGTTCACGTAGTGGATACCCCTTATACGAGCGCTGTAGCCTTTCTGAAACATAAACAAACAAGCAAGTTTCACATCATTTCACAGTAACTTGCGTGTTAACACAATAATTCGCTATCAATTTCTTTTCTTGTTTATTTAACGACGATGTTTCAACTATTAGGTTATTTAGCATCAATGGAATTAGTGATAGAGACAGGGGGCCGAGGATTCACCATAGAAAATTTTGAAGAGACACGAAACGAGTATTTGTGTTATACATCTTGATTACACAACTTTTAACACTATATCTCTTTGGAAAACGTATTATATAACTTTCACGTGTTAAATTTTATGTTGCCTTCTTAACATGTTTCGGCCTGCTGTTGGCCATCATCAGAACTGGTTGTTGTTGGTCTTGGCGCCTTTTATTTTGTTTCCTGTGGGGGTGTGTTTGTGTAGTGTAATGTGGAGTCAAAGAGTGTGTGTGTTCTGAAATTGAGTTGTGTGCTGAGAATTTCATTTGGATGTGTTTTTGTCTGTCTGTATATTTCGTATTGTTCTAGTGTTTTTGCAGCGCTTCGTAATTCGGAACCTCTGTTTAAATCTGAAACTTGGTTTGTTGACGGAACTTTCAAATATCAACTAAATTGTTTGTTTCGATATTTACAGTAACTGGAACTGTAAAAAAAAAATATATAGGCTATTTATTTTCCAGAATAACCGAAAATGCCCTTTCCATTTGTTTTTCCCTTCGCCCTTCTAAAAATGAAGACGTGGGAAACTTTGGAAAACAGACGTAGGAAATCTAGAATAACATCATTGTATAGAGCACATCTAGGTCAGAAAGCATGGGTAGACATAACGGCTCGGTTAGAAAAGCCAACGTACTATGGTAGGATCGATCATGATTTTAAAATCAAATGTAGGAAACAGAAAACGGATGTAGGTAAATTCTCATTTTTAAATAGAACTATAAATGATTGGAATGACCTACCTGCAGCGGTCTTTGAGGGCTGTCCTTCCTTAAGGAGATCCAAGAATAACTTAAAAAGTTGTGTATAAAGTGCAAATTGAAATTAAGGTGATATTTAACATTTAATATTTTAAGGTGACATGTATTTATTTAGCCTGACGAGTTACTCCCTTAGTTTGAATTGTAAATTATTTAAAAATAGCGTGTAAGAGGGTCTTAGACTAGAAATGTTTAGCTTAAATGTAGTTCTGTTTATAAGTATGCATAAGGGTGTAATTATTTGACTTATTTGAACTGTTGTATCAGTGAAGCGAGGTGAGTCAGTGAAGTTATGGTTTTATAATGCAGTGAATAGTTCCGATCAGTGATAATTTATAGCGTCAATGAAATGTGTTCTATAGTGTCAGTGAAATGTGTCCTGAAGTGTCAGTGAAATGCGTCATAGTGCCACTACAGTGAGTGAGATGAGAGTAAAGTGAAAGACTATTGAAACTTATGTAGGGCCTATACATATGTAGGTTGTATTGTAAAATTAGGTTATTTTATGTTTTATTATTAATTGTAATTTTTGTGTTAAATTATTGTAATTGTATTGTGTATTGTTTATATTGTGTATCCACTGCTACCCGGTGCTTGCCCACTTTTAGTGTAAATAAATACATACAAAGTATCGGGAAGTGTTTGAAGTAGTAAGAGATCAAACTGTACTACGTGAAATAGGCCTACAGTGCCTCCAACCATCGAGGATCTTGTCTTATTTCGATCTTGCTATAATGAACGCTTCTCGTGCAGTGTTCATGCTACTTTTTCCGCTTCGTACAATCCATGTAGTCTACCGGAAAATATGGTTGAAGGTTTGCAGACAAAGTGTAATGATCCTGAAGATAAACATTTGAAAGACCGTCTGTGTGTTAGTTTCCTTGGCATTTGTACCTACTGCAGTTGTTAGAGATACTTTTCAAGTACTATTAGATAATATCATTCCAGATGGTCTCCTCCCTTTAACAGATTATCTTCAGTTGGTAATATAAGTGCGAGGCCAAGGAGAGGGCGAAGGCGTGTCGTGGAAGCACGGTACCCGCCTCAGCTGTGAAACGATTCTATGACGAGACATTGCTGGGTCATCATCGTGTGACAGTTATCAGGTTGCAACTAGTGAAAATCATCCGTTCCTCTACACTGCACTGCATGAATTTATTAGGAAACAAAACGACACTGAAACTGCTTTTGCACAGTTATCTCTGGGTCAAGTCGTTAAACGCAAACCAAGTAGAATGTGTAGTATTGCACAAGACTGTATTAGAGGTATTTTTTATTTTACTTGGTTATTTAACAACGCTGTATCAAATACGAGGTTATTTAGCGTCAATGGAATTGATGATAGCGAGATGAGGCCGAGGATTCACCATAGATTGCCTGACATTTGTCTTATAGTTGGAGGAAAATACGGAAAAAGCCCAACTAGATAATCAGCTCAAGCGGGAATCGATCCCGCGCCCGAGCGAAACTCTGGATTGGCATGCAAGCGCCTTAGAAGCCTTAAGCTACGCCGATGGCTTTAGAGGTATAGTTTTACAGCATTAGATATACAAACATGAGGGAGGTTTTACAGATTACTTCAGGAATCTTGACCTCAACTTTATACTATAAATTGAGTGTCAATTACTGTAACAAAGAAATAAATAAATTGAAAGATAATATTTAGCCTATGTTATTGGGAGAAAGGGCATTGGCAATATATTATTGCAAAGATGTTATTGGGAAAAAGAAATTGGGAAGATGTCATCGGGGAAAAAAGGCATTGGGATGATGTTATTTGCAAAGAAAAGGGCTTTGAGAGAAGAAGCATTTGGAACGTGTTATTGGGGAAAAAAGGCATTGGGAAGATGTTATTGGAAAAAAAGTCATTGGGAAGTTTTTGGGAAAACAGGCATTAGGAAGATATTATTATAAAAAAAAGGCATTGAGTAGTGTTATTCGGGAAAAAGGCATTGGGAAGATGTTATTGGGCAAAAAAGGCATTTGGAAGATGTTGTTGAAAAAAAAGACATTGGGAAGAAGTTATTGGGAAAAAAAGACATTGGGAAGATCTTATTGGGAAAAAGGCATTTGGAAGATGTTATTGAAAAAAAAAAGACATTGGGAAGAAGTTATTGGGAAAAAAAGACATTGGGAAGATCTTATTGGGAAAACAGGCATTGGGGAGATCTTATTGGGAAAGCAGGCATTGGGAAGATGTTCTTGGGAAAACAGGCAATGGGAAGATGCTACTGGAAAAAAAGGCATTGGGAAGATGTTATTGGGAAAAAAAGACATTGGGAAGATGTTATTGGGAAAACAGGCATTGGGAAGATGTTATTGGGAAAAAAAGACATTGGGAAGATGTTATTGGAAAAAAAGGCATTGGGAAGATGTTATTGGGAAAAAAAGACATTGGGAAGATGTTATTGGGAAAAAAAGACATTGGGAAGATGTTATTGGGAAAAAAAGACATTGGGAAGATGTTATTGGAAAAAAAGACATTGGGAAGATGTTATTGGGAAAAATGACATTGGGAAGATGTTATTGGGAAAAAAAAGGCATTGGGAAGATGTTATTAGAAAAAAAGACATTGGGAAGATGTTATTGGGAAAAATGACATTGGGAAGATGTTATTGGAAAAAAAAAAGGCATTGGGAAGATGTTATTGGAAAAAAAGACATTGGGAAGATGTTATTGGGAAAAAAAGACATTGGGAAGATGTTATTGGAAAAAAAGACATTGGGAAAATGTTATTGGGAAAAAAGACATTGGGAAGATATTATTGGGAAAAAAGACATTGGGAAGATGTTATTGGGAAAAAAAGGCATTGGGAAGATGTTATTGGGAAAAAAAGAAATTGGGAAGATGTTATTGGGAAAAAAAGAAATTGGGAAGATGTTATTGGGGAAAAAAAGACATTGGGAAGATGTTATTGGAAAAAAAGACATTGGGAAGATGTTATTGGGAAAAAAAGACATTGGGAAGATGTTACTGGGAAAAATGACATTCGGAAGATGTTATTGGGAAAAAAAGGCTTTGGGAAGATGTTATTGGAAAAAAGACATTGGGAAGATGTTATTGGGGAAAAAAGGCACTGGGAAGATGTTATTGGAAAAAAAGACGTTGGGAAGATGTTATTAGGAAAAAAGACATTGGGAAGATGTTATTGGAAAAAAAGACATTGGGAAGATGTTATTTGGAAAAAAAAGACATTGGGAAGATGTTATTGGGAAAAAAAGACATTGGGAAGATGTTATTGGGAAAAAAAGGCATTGGGAAGATGTTATTGGGAAAAAAAGACATTGGGAAGATGTTATTGGAAAAAAAGACATTGGGAAGATGTTATTGGGAAAAATGACATTGGGAAGATGTTATTGGGAAAAAAAGGCATTGGGAAGATGTTATTAGAAAAAAAGACATTGGGGAGATGTTATTGGGAAAAAAGACATTGGGAAGATGTTATTGGAAAAAAAAGACATTGGGAAGATGTTATTTGGAAAAAAAAAGGCATTGGGAATATGTTATTGGGAAAAAAAGACATTGGGAAGATGTTGTTGGAAAAAAAAGGCATTGGGAAGATGTTATTGGGAAAAAAAGAAATTGGGAAGATGTTATTGGGAAAAAAAGGCATTGGGAAAATGTTATTGGGAAAAAAGACATTGGGAAGATGTTATTGGGAAAAAAAGACATTGGGATGATGTTATTGGGAAAACAGGCATTGGGAAGATGTTATTGGGAAAAAAGAAACAATGCAAAATGCTATTGAGAAAAAAAAGCATTGGGAAGACGTTTTTGGAAAGAAAAAGGCATTGCGAAAAAAGCATTGGGACGAAGTTAACGGGAAAAAAAAGGAATTGAGAATTTAAGATTTTGGATAAACCAGTTTGGGAATAATTGATTGGGAATAAAAAAAAATTCGGAAATCTTGGCATTAGGAAAAATAGATTGGGAATTATCAATAGGGAAAAATTGTCTACAACGTCACAGGGACATAGTTTAACTTACGTAGCAACTAGACAGAGGCAAGAACACACTCGCTGCCTGCTACTCACCATCGCACACACTTCCAGCTTCTTGACTGCAGTGATGGTTGTCTTGGATATGTGCCCGAGACCGAAGTTAGCCATGTCTACTATGTATGTATCGGCAACACAGCAGTCCTCGGAAAATCTGACGTCACCGACCATAAAAATTAGTTTAAAGACGTCCAAGAGATTGAATTTCGTGGCATCGGGGTCAATGTTGCCCAGCAACACGACTCGGTGACATTCTTCTGTCAGCTTCGGAAGTGGCAAACAGTATCTGCAACAGAATTTACTGTGTTCTAAAATATGTGGTAAAATATTGCAATTTATCACTATTCATTATCATCTTCACAATCTCTAACATCAGCATCAACTACTAACATTATTATCAACATAAGTATCATCGCATTAGCATTACCATTACTATTATGTTTTTACTTGGTTATTTAACGAAGCTGTATCAACTTACACTAATACTACTACTTACTCGCTTTTAAGGAACCCGGAGGTTCATTGCCGTCCTCACATAAGCCCGCCATCGGTCCCTATCCTGAGCAAGATTAATGCACTCTCTACCATCATATCCCACCTCCCTCAAATCCATTTTAATAATATCCTCCCATCTACGTCTCGGCCTCCCCAAAGGTATTTTTCCCTCCGGCCTCCCAACTAACACTCTATATGCCCATATGTGCTACATGCCCTGCCCATCTCTAACGTCTGGATTTAATGTTCCTAATTATGTCAGGTGAAGAATACAATGCGTGCAGCTCTGCGTTGTGTAACTTTCTCCATTCTCTTGTAACTTCATCCCTCTTAGCCCCAAATATTTTCCTAAGAACCTTATTCTCAAACACCCTTAACCTAAGCTCCTCTCTCAAAGTGAGAGTCCAAGTTTCACAGCCATACAGAACAACCGGTAATATAACTGTTTTATAAATTCTAACTTTCAGATTTTTCGACAGCAGACTGGATGATAAAAGTTTCTCAACCGAATAATAACAGGCATTTCCCATATTTATTCTGTGTTTAATTTCCTCCCGAGTGTCATTTATATTTGTGGTCGTGCCGGAGAATCAGTCCCATTCCGAGTCTTATTGTTAGGTTTCGTAACAAGCTGTTTTTACGGTCATGGGTTGTTAGCCCTTCGCCCAACCCCCAAGGTGGAGGACCACCCCTTATCGGCTGTCCACGACTGCTTATTCAATATATTCGCAGCTACCCTCCATATCTGGACGCCGTCTCCTTTATCCGCAACCTGAGGACGCGCCATGCTGTATCAACTATGAGGTTATTTAGCGACGATGGGATTGGTGAAAGCGAGATGGTATTCGGCGAGATGAGGCCGAGGATTCGCCATAGATTACCTGACATTTGTTTTACGGTTGCGGAAAACCTCGGAGAAAACCCAACCAGGTAATCACCCCAAGCGGGAATCGAACCCGGGATCGCCCAAGCGCAACTTTTGGATCGGCAGGCAAGCTCCTTACTGCTAATACTTTTATGATCACAAATATCACAGCAATCATCACGAACATATAAAAATTGTAAACTCTGAATAAAGGACCGTCTTTTCCTTCATTTGTCTCATCTCAGTATTCTGAATACTATTCAGTCATTAAATTCTTGAGTATGCAGTCAGCATAGTGCAAGAATACTTACGATGTCCGTTTGAAAAGTTAGATTGTTTATATCACTCTTCCGAAATAAATAAGAAAGCGCTGAGTTTTGAAGTTTTAGAAGTTCAGGAAGTCACTTCTTCATTCCTACCTTTTAAATGGACGGATTTAGTTGTTTATAAGAGACGTATTTAATCTTCGAAAACTTTTTTCCCATCAGTGAAATATATAAGTTATCAAATTGCAATAATATAATAATTCTAGAGAAAATAATTGCAGTGATCATTTCCCATTTGTGAAATATGCAAGAGACCTAACTTTAGATCAGAGGGTAGCTACACATCTTTGTAGGTAATATTTATTTATTTATTTTATTTTATTTATTTAATTAATTTATTTATTTTAGTTAATTAATTAATTTACTTATTTATTTACCTATTTATGAATTAACTAATTAATTAATATATTTACCTATTTATTTATGTATTTATTTATTTATTTATTTATCTAATTATTTATGTATTTATGAATTTATTTATTTATCTATTTATCTATTTGTTTATGTATTTATGAATTTATTTATTTAACTGTTTATTTATGTATTTATGAATTTATTTATTTACCTATTTATTTATTTGTTCGTTTGTTTATTTATTTGTTTGTTTATTTATTTATTTATTTAACCTGGTAGAGATAAGGCCATCAGACCTTCTCTTCCCCTCTACCAGGGGATTACAACTACAATATTAAGAATACAATTACAATTAATATTACATTTACAAATACAATAAAAATCAAAGCACTAAAAGATTAACTTATTAATAAAAGCTAGACAGTTTATTGTAAAAGTTAAGAAGAGAGAAACATTTTTTTTTTAAATTAAGGTATGAAGAAATGAACCCTTACCCCTAAAGCGGACGGATCTCGTTATTTATAGAAGACGGAGTGAATCCTCAAAATCTCTCTCCATTAATGAGATATCATCCTGTTTCAAGTAATCTTAATTGGAAGATATTCAATATGCAATTAAGGCTATGGATGGGTGAAAATAACGAAGAAAACAATAAGTATGGAAATTTGTTTTTAACTCTAAAAAAAAGTAATGTTTCAGTTTTCTAAATTTGTGTTTATTTTGGCCCTGTGACAATTTAAAGCCACTCGGAATGCATGCGTGGAGCTGCAGCCCTTTAAATTGACATTCAGCTGTCATTCTGACGGACTTTGTTCTTCATTCCAACTAATTTTATTTTTCATATTTCGCGCAGTTATGTAGGAAACAAATATGTGTGGTAGACCTGTATAGGGAGAGAGGATATCGATAGTTTATATATCATATGCATGCTATACTTCGATATTCGTTTTCTCGATTTTCCAACTTTCAACATTTTTTAACATTAAAAATGGTCTAATGAAAGCTGCTTTTTCCAATTTCAGTCAAATTTTACACAAAAATCCACAAAAGCATGTGAATTAAATTGACATGTGTTTTCTTCTCCTATTGAAAGTATTCAAATCACCATGCTTGAGGATGTGGTAAGTTTTAAAAAATTGGAAAGTTAACAATTAAAAAGTAAATATTTTTTCTCATAAAGTAATTCAAAAAAATATGAAAACCATGTGTCATATTTTACATATATCTATCAGGAATAAATTAAATGTGAATTTAAAGGAAAATTATGTGAGCTTTGAAAATTGGGACAGTTATAATCCAGTATTTAAAAAAGAACAAAAATTAATTATAACTAAGCTTGAGCTAATTGGAATATCAAAAAAATTTGTGTAATTTATTGCACGTCCACATTACAAGAAATATGTGGTAAAAGTTTCAGACTAATTGGTGTATAAATGTAGAAGTTAGAAATTTTACAGTTTCATAGCCTTAATGCTTTCTTACATATCGTTAACAGCTGATGGATGTAGTTTTAAATTATTGAACTATTCAGGGGGAGTTTTAAGTCGACCGACAAACTTCAGGGGATTATTCCCGACTGAAAATGGAGCACAAAAGTTCATATAACCTTGCGTCCGGAAATACATAGATGGCACTGACGACATAACTTGCAGTCGTCAGTGCTATCTTCCGTGGAAACTATGCATTACCGGACACAAGGTGATAATATGAACTTTTGTGCTTCATTTTCAGTCAGGAATCACCCCCTGAAGTTTGTCGGTCGACTAAAAACTCACCCTATAAATTCAAGTATTTAAATTGACAATACAGCTCACTAGAAATTCATTTTATTTATTTATTTATTTACTTACCTATTTACTTAATTACTTACTTACGTACTTACTTACTTATATGCTTACTTACTTACGTAGTTATTTATTTATTTACTTATTTATTTATTTACTTATTTGTTTATTTATTTATTTATTTATTTATTTATTTATTTATTTATTTATTTATTTATTTATTTATTTATTCTTATTGCTAGTAAGTTTGAAATGAATACAAATTAATAAATACAATGAAAGATAAACTAGCCCACTCCTGAATGAGTAAGACTCGTGCTCAGGAGGGGATTCCAATACTGACAAAAATAAAATTAAAATTGAGACTGAATACGGATTAAATAGTGTTTAATATGTTTAAACCCAAACTACAAATCCAATACATTTTTTTTTATTTTTTATTAATTTGGATAGGATTCGTAGTTAAAATAATATTGGAATAAAATTTGTTTAATAATCTGAGACCTTGACTCATGCTATGATAAAAAGCTGCATTGGTTTTACATTTTGGTTCAGACAAACGCAGAGAATTCATATTTTTAGTTCGATATTTATGTATACACCTTTCAAAGTTATTACAATTTCTATGAAAATATTTTAATGAAATGAAATAATACATTATTTCGTTTAATGTTGAAAACTTCGAAATGTTTAAACAACAATTCAGTTGGGTAATCTTTCTGCTTTTTTAAACAAATGTTTAATACTATTTTCTGTAGTAAAATTAACGGATAAAGGTTAGATTTACAAGTTGCACCCCAACCTATAGTACCATACATAAAAAAAAATACAAGTACTTTTTACGATATAGAAAAATTATAATAATACATGATTAGCACTTTTGCGGGGTAGATACTTGCGAGAGACTTGTAATCTGTTCGAACCAAGGCTTCAGAGGGTCTCTGTTCGAGAGGATATCGGGCACAGCATTTCTCAATGTGTAGTACATATCCAGGGAGGACTTGGTTCTCTCAATGCTCGCCTTGCACCAGATGTAGCGGCGCTCCAGTCGTCCTTCATCTGCAACAGAAGAGAAATCGGTTTAGTAACTTAGTGTTTTCAACTCAAGCAAGACAATATGGTTTCTCTTCTGGGAACTACTTGTAGGTAATCACAGTCGATAATCAGATCCCTTATAATATAGCAGTAAACCTGGGCTCCATTTCCGGTACGGAGGAGGAAATCAAGCTTGCTTCCATATCTCTGAATTTATGTCCACTTTCTTGTGTTCGTTCTTGTTCATCTTTAGCGAAGGCTTTGTCCTGTGCTAACCGCATAAGAAGGTGGTGCCTCTGAGCGTATTCCGAATTTCACCGGTGAGCAATCCGATGGCATCACGGTGTTCCGAATTCCACCGATGACGTCATTGATGCTCCACCGGTGTCGCATCGGTGCCATCAACTTGCAGAAGTGGTGGCAGGCTCCATCAGCCGTCATCAGTGAATCTGATTGGTTCTTGTATAGGGCGGGAATTAGCAGACGAATGACATCGTGCACTGTTGTGTCATGGCGGTGTGTTCTGCTGTATTGTTTGTAATGAGCACAACGTAAAAACAATATGTTAATGGCTTATGAGCGAACATGTCAACGGACCAGTTATTACTACCGGTTCAAGAAATAAGTTGATTATGATCTCTTTTATTTCAACGAGATGGCAGTACGGAAATTTCGCAAAATTTTGCTAGCGTAGCACAGATAACCACTTACACAGTCGCCATGACAGCATCGATTCTTCCAGCAGTTTTGTTCCTTATTTTCGTTGCAACGTGACGTCATTGATGCCACCGGACCGGTGAGATTCGGAATACGCTGTCTTTCTGTTTAATATTTGCTAGTAATCGTAAAAAGAGTGAGGAAGAAAATGGGAATAAATATTTTTGAAGATGCTGGACGAGGTCCCTGCTGCTTCCTGTTACTGTTTATTTATTTATTTATTTATTTGTTTATTTATTTATTAACTTATTTATTTATCTGTATATATATATATATTTATTTACCTATTTATTTATTTATTTATTTATTTATTTATTTATTTATTTATTTATTTATTTATTTATTTATTCTGGTGTAGTTAAGGCCATCAGGCCTTCTCTTCCACAACACCAGGAATACAATATAATAATAGAAATAAACAGAAAAAAATACAAAGTAAAGCTACACAAGAAATAAAGACAGAGAAAATACATATAAACTAAGTAAAGCCACACAAACTTTAAATGATTAAGTATCATAATTAATTGTATCCAATCTAATTAACTAACATAAACAAGAAACTTTGCTTTGTACTGTAATATTGTTTTGATTAGTTTATTGATTACTTTTGTAAGGCTAAAGATACAATCAATATAAATCCCAACTTATCATGTCATACTCAATCTCTTTCTTTGGAATGTCACTTTCTTTATGAATGATGTGTTTCATACACTTAATACAGTATAATATTATACTACTCTGGAATTTAAGTGAATATATTTCTTCTTAACTCTCTATTATGTTATTAAGATTTAAAACACAAGTGCAATATTAAGAAAATCAGTGTTAGTACTTTTGTTTTACAGACAATATAGATAATGCAAATCTAGTCTTTCAGGTGAAGCTCCCTGTAAAGCAGATTTGAATAATTTCAAGGGAAAAATTGTTCCGGGGCCGGGTATCGATCCCGGGACCTCTGGTTGAACGTACCAGCGCTCTACCACTGAGCTACTCGGGAACTCCACCCGACACCGTCTCAACTTTTCCCTTTATATCCACACAACTCGCGTGGGCTGACGAAACGCCAGAGACCCACAACGAGTGCACACAATCTCTGTGTGACTTGGAATTGTGGTTTTCTGTTAACGTACACAGTAACGTGTATATTTTGCAAATCTAGTCTTTCAGGTGAAGCTCCCTGTAAAGCAGATTTGAATAATTTCAAGGGAAAAATTGTTCCGGGGCCGGGTATCGATCCCGGGACCTCTGGTTAAACGTACCAGCGCTCTACCACTGAGCTACTCGGGAACTCCACCCGACACCGTCTCAACTTTTCCCTTTATATCCACACAACTCGCGTGGGCTGACGAAACGCCAGAGACCCACAACGAGTGCACACAATCTCTGTGTGACTTGGAATTGTGGTTTTCTGTTAACGTACACAGTAACGTGTATATTTTGCAAATCTAGTCTTTCAGGTGAAGCTCCCTGTAAAGCAGATTTGAATAATTTCAAGGGAAAAATTGTTCCGGGGCCGGGTATCGATCCCGGGACCTCTGGTTGAACGTACCAGCGCTCTACCACTGAGCTACTCGGGAACTCCACCCGACACCGTCTCAACTTTTCCCTTTATATCCACACAACTCGCGTGGGCTGACGAAACGCCAGAGACCCACAACGAGTGCACACAATCTCTGTGTGACTTGGAATTGTGGTTTTCTGTTAACGTACACAGTAACGTGTATATTTTGCAAATCTAGTCTTTCAGGTGAAGCTCCCTGTAAAGCAGATTTGAATAATTTCAAGGGAAAAATTGTTCCGGGGCCGGGTATCGATCCCGGGACCTCTGGTTGAACGTACCAGCGCTCTACCACTGAGCTACCCGGGAACTCCACCCGACACCGTCTCAACTTTTCCCTTTATATCCACACAACTCGCAGAACGAAGCCATATAAAAATACCGACACAAAATTTCACGTTCCGTTTGAAGTTTGTGCACCACTGTTTTCTTAACCCAACAGGCTGCTTATTCATATACACAACCCTTCCTCTTTCCATATTTAGCGCTTGATGGCCGCGCACGACGTCAAGGTCAGAAAAATGCGCTTGCTTTGACATCACTGCTATAAAGTGAAGACAAAACTATTTTTACATATAATAAATTAGGCCTACGCTAGTTATGAGTGTGTCCCAAATCTTATGGGACACACTGTATAGGTATAATACGTAAATTAAACTTACTTTATTTGTTTTTCTGCTCACAGCGAGTCTAATGTTTACTTACTCTCTTTATTCATTAATGTAATATTTGTATTCTCGCGTTAATTATTTTCAGACCTTACATATTCGCTCATGATACAGTACTGTATGTTATTACAACGTTGAATATAATAAATTGCTATTTCACCAGTAATAACAGAAAATTTTAGTTCCATACATTGCAATGTTTTCCGCGAGGGCACTGATTTAGAAAGAGCAATATTGACGGATGGTTTTGATTTGTCCTTTTAGTTTACATAGCTTAAATAGATGTGGAACTTATATCGAAACAAATAGGCCCTACCCATGGCTAGAGGGAAATCATGGTGTAATGGTAACAATGTTTGTGTGTACAAGACTTCAATGATGGTTCATGATTGAAATGATATGATGTCGATTATGACAATACCACTTAGTCTGAAATTCACTTTTTCATCAGAATAATGTAAGGACTCTTTTCTCTATTGATCGTATTGTGTTGTATTGTACTGTATTGTATTTATTAACATTCCATGGTATTCATACATTGCTTCACAGCTAGAATATTGAACAAGTCAAAAAACTTAATACTATTATAAAGTCATAATTTATAGTCACAGTCTAGATGAAATATATACAGACGAGATTTACAATACAGTCTACTAGTACAACACAAAGTTTTAGTATCAATTTCGTGAAGCGTTATTGAATCTCATGGATTCACCTATAGCATAGAAGACGTGAGAAATTAGGTACTTCTTTAATTTGGCCCTAAATAATCTTATGTTTTGAGTTTCATTTTTTATATCGATAGGGAGGCTATTAAAAATTTTTACTGCCATATAACTCACTCCTTTTTAATAGCACGATAGACTTGCCGATGGAGTATGAAAGTCATTTTGACGTGTATTTATGCTATGAACTGTTGAATTAGTTACAAAGATTTCGCCATTACAGACGAGGAAGATTATTAATGAAAAGACATACTGACAAGACATGGGCATTATTTGTAGTCTTTTGAAAATAGTCCTACACGATTCCCAAGATTTGGAACCTACTATTATTCTAATTACTCTTTTTTGTAATAGGAATTTACTGTTACCATCTGTGGAATTTCCCCAGAATATTATTCCAAAACACATTATAAAGTGGAAGTATGTAAAGTATATTGTTTTTAAGGTATTGATATTTACTATCTTTTGTATAGATCTAATAGCAAAACAAGCAGAATTTAATTTGGGGGTAATTTCTTTAATATGATTTTTCCAATTTAACACATTATCGATTTTTAAGCCAAGAAATTTGGTTATTGTTGTCTCTAATGGGGATCTATTGTTAATTATTGCGGTAGAAATTTTAAAAGTTGAATTTGGACAGTATTTAAATTGAATTATGTTAGTTTCGTTACAATCCAATACCGGTTTATTGACTGAGAACCAGTCACATATTTTGAAGAGAATTTCCTCTGTTGAAGATTGGAATGTGTTGGAGTTATTGGCTGTAATTATTATGCTTCTGTCATCTGCAAATGATATGGGATGACCTACATCTTTTATTAGGGGGACAAGATCATTTATAAACACTAGAAAAAGTAGGGGACCTAATATTGATCCTTGAGGAATTCCGTAGCCTACAAAGATTTTCTTGATATCAACATTTTATACGTATGAAGTTCAAAGTGATTACTTATACGTGTGAAAATAGTAATATTAATAATTTTATATTATAGGCCTCCCACTCATTTTTACATTTAAAGAATTGCAAGCCAGACATGACTAATACATGTGAAGTAGTTTAGAAGATATAAAAGGTTGAAGTTGAACTGCGAACGGTGAAATCCGTATGAAGAGTACACAGAGAGAACAATCAAAATCACATTTTGATAGTTTTGAGTAAATGACATTTTTAAGTTTAAAACGCTGATGTTGCCTGAATTTATGAACCAAAAATGTGACTTTAAACGAGTTTTGTTGCTTAATTTTTCAACAGTGCACGTTAATGTAGCTTTTTATAATGATATAACAAAAAGTCCTGAGAAACAAAGAAACAATAATCAAAGTCCTATAATATAACAATTAAACTATAATGATTCACAATAGTTCCTGCTGCCCTGTCACAATAGTTGAATTAATCATCATGATCACAATAGTTGAATTAATCATCATAATCAGAATAGTTGAATTAATAATCATAATCAAAATAGTTGAATTAATAATCACAATCACAATAGTTGAATTAATCATCATAATCTCAAAAGTTGAATTAATTATCATAATCAAAATAGTTGAATTAATAATCATAATCACAATGTCAATAGTTAAATTAATCGTCATAATCAAAATAGTTGAATTAATCATCTTAATCACAATAGTTGAATTAATAATCATAATCACAATCTCAATAGTTGAATTAATCATCATAATCACAATAGTTGAATTAATCATCACAATCTCAAAAGTTGAATTAATTACCATAATCAAAATAGTTGAATTAATAATCATAATCACAATGTCAATAGTGGAATTAATAATCATAATCACAATCTCAATAGTTGAATTAATAATCATAATCAGAATAGTTGAATCAATCATCATAATCACAGTAGTTGAATTAATCATCATAATCACAATGTCAGTAGTTGAATTAATCATCATAATCACAATCTCAATAGTTGAATCAATCATCATAATCACAGTAGTTGAATTAATCATCATAATCACAATGTCAGTAGTTGAATTAATCATCATAATTACAATCTCAGTAGTTGAATTAATCATCATAATCAAAATAGTTGAATCAATCATCATAATCACAGTAGTTGAATTAATCATCATAATCACAATAGTTGAATTAATCATCATAATCATAATCTCAGTAGTTGAATTAATCGTCATAATCAAAATAGTTGAATCAATCATCATAATCGCAATGTCAGTAGTTGAATTAATCATCATAATCACAATCTCAATAGTTTAATTAATCATCATAATCAAAATAGTTGAATCAGTCATCATAATCACAGTAGTTGAATTAATCATCATCATCACAATCAGAATGGTTGAATTAATCATCACAATCACAATCAGAATGGTTGAATTAATCATCATAAACACGATCACAATGGTTGAATTAATCATCATAATCACAATCGGAATGGTTGAATTAATCATCATAAACACAATCGGAATGGTTGAATTAATCATCATAATCACAATCACAATGGTTGAATTAATCATCATAAACACAATCACAATGGTTGAATTAATCATCATAATCACAATCACAATGGTTGAATTAATCATCATAATCACAATCGGAATGGTTGAATAAATCATCATAATTACACTCAGAATGGTTGAATTAATCATCATAAACACAATCATAATGGTTGAATTAATCATCATAATCACAATCAGAATGGTTGGATTAATTATCATAATCACAATCAGATTGGTTGAATTAATCATCATAAACACAATCACAATGGTTGAACGAATCATCATAATCACAATCAGAATGGTTGAATTAATCATCATAATCACAATCGGAATGATTGAATTAATCATCATAAACACAATCACAATGGTTGAATTAATCATCATAATCACAATCACAATGGTTGAATTAATCATCATAATCACAATCAGAATGGTTGAATTAATCATCATAAACACAATCACAATGGTTGAATTAATCATCATAATCACAATCAGAATGGTGAATTAATCATCATAAACACAATCATAATATTTGAATTAATCATCATAATCACAATAACAATGGTTGAATTAATCATCATTAACAGACTCACAATAGTTGAATTAATCATCATAATCACAATCAGAATGGTTGAATTAATCATCATAATCACAATCAGAATGGTTGAATTAATCATCATAAACACAATCACAATAGTTGAATTAATCATCATAATCACAATCAGAATGGTTGAATTAATCATCATAATCACAATCGGAATGGTTGAATTAATCATCATCATCACAATCAGAATGGTTGAATTAATCATCACAATCACAATCAGAATGGTTGAATTAATCATCATAAACACGATCACAATGGTTGAATTAATCATCATAATCACAATCAGAATGGTTGAATTAATCATCATAAACACAATCACAATGGTTGAAGTAACCATCGTAATCACAATCACAATGGTTGGATTAATCATCATAATCACAATCACAATGGTTGAATTAATCATCATAAACACAATCACAATGGTTGAATTAATCATCATAATCACAATGGTTGAATTAATCATCATAAACACAATCACAATGGTTGAATTAATCATCATAATCACAATCAGAATGGTTGAATTAATCATCATAATCACAATCAGAATGGTTGAATTAATCATCATAATCACAATCAGAATGGTGAATTAATCATCATAAACACAATCACAATAGTTGAATTAATCATCATAATCACAATCACAATGGTTGAATTAATCATCATAAACACAATCACAATAGTTGAATTAATCATCATAATCACAATCAGAATGGTTGAATTAATCATCATAATCTCAATCACAATGGTTTAATTAATCATCATAAACACAATCACAATAGTTGAATTAATCATCATAATCACAATCAGAATGTTTGAATTAATCATCATAATCACAATCACAATGGTTTAATTAATCATCATAATCACAATCAGAATGGTTGAATTAATCATCATAAACACATTAGTCGTGTGGAATAATGATGAGTGAATTTATACATTTGATGGATTTGTTTTGTTGCAGTCTGTTTCCTAATAACGTAATATTTTGATTTTGTTTCTTATATTGTAACATACATTTTGAAGTTTATAGTTTAAGATGTGTATATCATATTTTGTAGGCTTTTAATATTTTGCAGCCCACAGAATACAGATTGGAATGAATACGGGGATTATTTAATTTCGACTGTTGGAATGTACACTCTTGCGACACAAAAAAATTAGCGATCTCTTGTAGCCTGAATTTCTCTTTAGTTCACCTTTGGGCAGCGCCTATTTCATACGAGGTAAAGAATGTTTATTTTGCTTCTAATTTACCT
Source organism: Periplaneta americana (assembly GCF_040183065.1). Lineage (NCBI taxonomy): Eukaryota > Metazoa > Arthropoda > Insecta > Blattodea > Blattidae > Periplaneta > Periplaneta americana. The sequence goes on along the minus strand of NC_091129.1, from coordinate 5,994,122 downwards.
CTTGAATATATCTTTGTTCTAAATTATTTATAATACTTGATTTATAAACGGAAAGAACAACAAAGGAAAACAGAGCCGAGTCTTGCACTCGTACCCTCTTTTTTACTAAGCCGTCACGTGACCCCTGAGTTTCGACGTAACAGTTGCGTGTTCTTAAAGTGAGTAATTTGAAACGTTGACAACAAATTATTGAAACTCTCTCGCCGCATAATACATTCGTTCACGTGTGAAACTAAGTTCTCACGAAGGCACACGAAATTTTCCGAAGGGCACTTTGCCTATGGCTGCCGATCATAATTTGTGTCTAAGATGATACCTTTCGTTTGTACCTAGCCGCCACTGGTTACATACGAAGCCTGCCATACGTTACTAGACTTGGCGGGTTACCGCTCTCAGTAAAAGGCATAAGTACAAAATTAGACCCCGCTGATTTAAGTTGACATTCTTCTGATATAATAACGTAAACAGTTTATATTCATTTCAAAGATAATTACAAGTTTACACATTTACACTGGGACATGCAAATCACAGAAACCTGCAGAAAAGTATATTCTATTATCCATGTGCTAAAAAGGATAAATGTTCATCTTCCCTCTTGCTTAAAAAAGTCCCTTGTGCAGACACTTGTATTTCCCTATTTTGACTATGCTGACATTTTACTGACTGACCTCTCCAGTGACAACAAAACGAAACTTCAACGTGCTCATAATTTGTGTGTACGCTTTGTAAGCAATGTTCGTAAATATGATCATATTACCCCATCCCTGGAAGCAATAGGTTGGCTTAAACTAGATAAGAAAATAAATTTACATTCACTTCTCTTTCTCTTCGAAATCTTGAACTCTTCTATTCCTTCGTACCTGTCGTCTCGCTTCACTTACCTTTCTTCCTACCACAATCTGAGCACACGCTCTCGCCATGAAACAATACTAACAATACCATCCCATCGCACCTCCTCATACTCATCCTCTTTCACAATAGCCCTGCCAAGACTCTGGAATTCGCTATCTGCTAGCATCAGGGACTGTCGAAATAAAATTCAATTCAAACGCAAACTTACTAGGCACTTGGTCAGTAATTGATTTCTTGTAAATAGTTTCCTTAATCTATCACAAAATATCTCAATATCCAGTAATTTCATCACTATACAATTTTGTTATTCTAGATTTAATTTGTAATTCAGTAAATATAAAATATTCTTTGTTTTTCTATGATAAATTATCTAGCTTTAATTAGTCAGGTAATCTTTCGGTACTTTGATTTTATTGTAATTGTAAATTTAATACTAATTGTAATTTTATTTGTAATCGTAATTGTAAATTTGATACTAATTGTAATTTTATTCTCCATATTATAGTTGGAACCTCCTGGTAGAGGGGCAGAGAAAGCCTGATGGCCTTATCTCTACCAGGTTAAATAAATAAATACTAGTAATACTACTAAATTTAACAACATAAGAATTTTGAAGAGAAAAATATGATATTTAACGTCCGTCCCTCGGTCTGTTATGAGCACATTCATACTCCACACTAATACGAATAAAGTTAAATAATTTTAGAAAAATAAAATGATAAGTCATTCAAAACCAGTTCCAGAATATTTTTATACCAAGAAAAGTAGAAAATTAAACGATATAAATAGTATATTTTCTAAAATCGTTTAGTCCAAAAAAAAAAAAAAAAGCTGTAATAAGCTTTTTGTTAGAAGGAAAGAGACGCTCTAGTCTGTGTGCTCGAATTATCATTTTTATCCTTCACGACTCTCCAGTTATTTCTACTAGTCCATGTGTACTGTAGTTGTTTTCATCCCATTAGTCAGATTCTTTACGCTACAAAGAGTGATAATCCGGTTGCTAGGGGTAACCAATCATAATCCTATTACAGTCTACCTGTAAAGGACTATCCTTTGTCACAGAGAGGATTCGTGGAGGAAGTTAGGAGCACTTACTGAGATAAGTTTGAGCTCTGTGCATTGGAGGTTTGTTCTCTGTTTTCGTGTACAAAATTGTATTTAGTCCGAAAATTATTCAAGATATTATTTGAGTTTAATGATAACGCCTTAAAAATAAAGAGAGAGAGAGAGTAATTCTATTTGTATAAAAAGGAAAAGGAAAAATGGCGCTAAGGAACTCTTTCCCAAAGAAAGGATGGGTCGTAACCTAGAGGAAAACCTTTGTTGTAGGTCGATTTACAATATAACTTTTGTTGGTCTTCCATCATACTAAGGAATTCAAGTGTTGACAAAAATAAGAAAATAAGACACATGGGATTTTCCATGAAGTAGGTCCAAAATATTTAAACGTTAACCTAAAATATTTCTCTAATCAAACTTAAAAGCCATTCCAGTTGATGTTATATTGGAGTGTTAAAATTTTTAATATATTTTATTTTTTTTAACCCCTTTATGTTTATCCGGTAATTGTTGGTGAATAATTCAGTCGTTAATATTCCTTTTATGTTTTATATTTATATTTTCTATGTCTGGTTTATTTTATTGTGGTAACTTAATTTAACTGTTTGGTAGTGATTTAATTTCTCTTGGTTTGATTACAGTTTTACTAATTTTAAACTCTATATATTGAAAATCAAATGACTTTTATTGATTTTTATAATCAGATATAATTTACAATTTTATTATTTTGATACTCTACATATTGAAAATCAAATGACTTTTATCGATTTTTATAATCACATATGATTTAGAAGATGAGTATCATTTTACAGAAAAATTGTTTGAAATTATTATTATTATTATTATTATTATTATTATTATTATTATTATTATTATTATTATTATTATTATTATTATTATTACTTACAAATGGCTTTTAAGGAACCCGGAGATTCATTGCCGCCCTCACATAAGCCCGCCATCGGTCCCTATCCTGTGCAAGATTAATCCAGTCTCTATCATCATAACCCATCTCCCTCAAATCCATTTTAATAGTATCCTCCCATCTACGTCTCGGCTTCCCCAAAGGTCTTTTCCCTCCGGTCTCCCAACTAACACTCTATATGAATTTCTGGATTCTCCCATATGTGCTATATGCCCTGCCCTTCTCAAACGTCTGGATTTTATGTTCCTAATTATGTCAGGTGAAGAATACAATGCGTGCAGTTCTGCGTTGTGTAACTTTCTCCATTCTCGTGTATCTTCATCCCTCTTAGCCCCAAATATTTTCCTAAGAACCTTATTCTCAAATACCCTTAATCCCTGTTCCTCTCTCAAAGTGAGAGTCCAAGTTTCACAACCATACAGAACAACCGGTAATATAACTGTTTTATAAATTCTAACTTTTAGTTTTTTTTACAGCAGACTAGATGACAAAAGCTTCTCAACCGAATAATAACAGGCATTTCCCATATTTATTCTGTGTTTAATTTCCTCCCGAGTGCCATTATTTGGTACTGTTGCTCCAAGATATTTGAATTTTCTTCATCTCTTCGAAGGATAAATCTCCAATATTTGAATCGTTGAGTTGGAAAAGGGGTCATGTCCTGAAAAGTAAATTGTTCAGGAGAGACAAAAAACTCTGGACATGACCCCTTCTCCAACTCAATACTAATCTAACGCACACTTCTGTGGACGGGACATGACTCCTCCTTATACCAAACGATGCGTACAGACATAGCAGTCAGGTATCGCCAATAAACGCCATTTAGAAAAATGATGGACTTGACCCCTTTTCCAACTCACCGATTCATTTATATTTCCATTTCGTACAATATTCTCGTCACGAGACATAATCATATACTTTGTCTTGTCGGGATTTACTTCCAAACCTATCTCTTTACTTGCTTCAAGTAAAATTTAATTTTATTATTATTATTATTTTATTATTATTATTATTATTATTATTATTATTATTATTATTATTATTATTATTATTATTGCAGAAAATAAAGAACAGCTTCCATCATGGATGTTAAAAGATTTGTGAACTCACTTTACACCTTATTAAAAAAAAAAGTGTAAAAGCTCAAGTCTCTGCTCATGTGAAAGCTATGCAAATCTCATGGCATCAAATTATTTCACAAAAACCTAATTGGTAAATATTTTATAGCTGTTTCTTCCCTGTCACGGATGTTACATACATTTTGTGAAGGATGTTACAGATGAGTTAATGTCCTTCATTATACCAGTTTCAAAACAACTGTGCCATTTCTAAGTCAATTTTATTTTAAATGCATTATGCTGCATGAAAGAAAGGCTTAGTAGTCTAGCTACATTGTGCGATAAAAGTTTGATAGACAGGCCTATATCGAAATGTTATTATTTTGTTGAGAATAAAAATTTCACTCTTCCTGGAACTACCGCATCAGCTCATCGAGGTTCAAGGTAATTAATGATGTAGCCTACCTCCGAACGACTACACCACGTCATCGATTGTCTGCATTGGCAGCTTTGCCTATACAAAACGAATCGCTTTAGGCCTGGACAATACAGAAGTCGCGAGTAAAGTGGGCTCAAGGAAAAATAGAGGATGATATTTCTAAGACGAGAAAAATTGTTAAAAATCATGCTTAAGTGATTTCGTAATTTATTACATAATTGATTATCATTATTATTATTATTATTATTATTATTATTATTATTATTATTATTATTATTATTATTATTATTATTCGCTGACGATCTTAAAATTTTTCGAAAAATCAACAGTGTTGCTAACTGTCAATTTCTTCAGGATGACATTAATTAAATTACTAATTGGTCAGTTGATAACGGGATGGTGATTAATGAATCCAAAACTTACGTAATGTCATTTTCAAGGAAAATCTCTACACTAAAATATAACTATCATCTAAAAAATGTATTAATTAACAGAAAAGATTGTATTAGAGACCTCGGTGTATTAATTGACAATAGATTATATTTTCACTTTATAACCATACAATAAGAATGTTAGTAATAATTCGGTCAATTACTTATTCTTTTTCAACACCTGACTCTCTTTTAATACTATACTATACATTAGTGAGATCGAAACTCGAATATGCATCTGTAGTTTGGAACTCTATTACTAGTTCTGATTCGGCAAAACTGGAAAATATTCAAAGGTAATTTATTTCATTATGTTCGTACAGATTCCTGCCTAATAACTTTAGGTATCACTATGATAAAAAATGCGAGCACTTTAAATGTCGAAGCCTATATGCTAGATGTCATGATGTCGATTAATTATTCTTATGTAAGGTCCTTAAAGGTAACATTAATTGTCAATCTTCCTTAAACAGTGTCAGCCTTCGTATTCCTATGAAGGACATGAGACATCACAAACTCTTCTATATTAGAAATTCTAAATCTTCCTCCCCGGTCTCCAGATGTATTAAAAATGCTAACTTATATGTAGGCGATTTCGATCCATTCAATGTATAGAAGTATTAGAATATGGCAATGTCTTTGCTAATATTATTTGCATAATCCTTATACACAAATTGGTAGTAAGAATCAACTCCTTTTCCGAATATTTTATAGTATTAATTCTTGTAAATAAATTATTGTAATCTATGTTCTTTATTTTGTTAACTCAAGTATTTAATTTGTACCATAGTTGTTCATTTTAATGTTATTAATTGTATCACTATGCTGGACTTTTATTGGCCAATGGCTGTTGTCCAGCACATAAATAGAAAGATAGGATGGATAGATAGATAGATAGATAGATAGATAGATAGATAGATAGATAGATAGATAGATAGATAGATAGATAGATAGATAGATAGATAGATAGATAGATAGATAGATAGATAGATAGATAGATAGATAGATAGATAGAGGTAGGTAGGTAGGTAGGTAGGTAGGTAGGTAGGTAGGTAGATAATCCCCATTTCAGTTTGCTTGAGAGGCTTTCCCCTCTACTCACACTCTCTACCGTCAGTGAAGAGGAAGGTGCTACAGTCCGTCGTAAAAACGTTCGACTAATTGACTTACAACACAAAGTGTCAAAATCTATATTTCGGAAGTCTATACCAAGAAGTCAATTCTATTTTTATTACTGTCTATTTCAATAATTTGCATATTAAAAATATTTAATGAGTTCAATATACGACAGTTACTTGTAACGTAAGAAGAAATAAATACTAAAACAGGCGTACAACTGACATATTAAATTTAAGTATTTCGATCTTAATAAGCATAGGTCTACTGAACCAGTAGTAATGCGTTTCTACGTTCAGCTACACAAATTATAGTACTATGCAGTGAATTTAAGTGGAATTATGAATAATAACATTATAATACAAAGCCTGTATTATGACATGCATTATAATAAAATTAGAACTAGAAATATTTTTATAGACTTTCATAATCTGTTTTGTGCGGAAATCAAGAATTAATTTAAATTAACATACCTCTTTACGTCTTATCTTATCACTATTATCACTATTATCTTCATCACCGTTCACCGCAGCTAATATTTTGTCTAAAGTTGGCAGTTCTTGACGAAAAAAGAATTGGTGAACTCTAGATCTTATTGCTGATTTTGTCAATTCGTCGTATTTTTCTTATTGGAACAGTTTTGCGAAATTTCACCGGACTCTTTAATTTATTGTCATTCATCTTCGCCTCTCTTCTGATGCGATAAACACTTGCTTTTCCCACTCCCGTCATCTCAGCCACCTTTTCTAAACTGTAAGTTGGATTTTCAGCACATAACGTTTGAAATAAATTCAACACACATCTCTGCTGACCACTTCGCATTGGTTTACCTTTTTTATGTTTTATAACACTGCTGGAAGCCATAATGTTCGTTAAATAATTTACAAACCACGATAAAATATGGTCCTAATCCTAAATAAAAAAAAAACTATGTACTTATATAAGAAATTAACACTATACTATGTACACTATTTCCTATACCGACATTCACAAAACATTACGTAGTAAACTGTAAGGACGAAACAAATCGCAAACCACTCAGGGCAAAAGATAAATGTTTTCTCCACCGCTAGTTGCTGCACTGCGACATACACACTGGGACAATCTGCACTGTGTCGCTCCCCAACATTCAAACCAACATTCGTTAATTTTATTAGTAGCCAGTTGAAAATATTATAACAATGACACTAAAATATACTGAAACAAGTCATTGTCAAACATCTGTATGGCTGCATTTTATATCCCCTAGTGTACTTTATTAAATATTTTATTTTGTTCTGTGTACAGCGTAGGGGGTGCAGGTATAAGAAGTAACAGCTACTGCTCGGTCGCAAACGGTATCTGGGGAATAGGGAGGGGGAAAAGAATGTCTTCGCGCCCTCTCAACTTGCAAGAAATGCCGTTTAGATAGATAGATAGATAGATAGATAGATAGATAGATAGATAGATAGATAGATAGATAGATAGATAGATAGATAGATAGATAGATAGATAGATAGATAGATAGATAGATACATAGATAGATAGATAGATGAATAAATGAAGAAATGAATAAAATCATTATCATCATTACTAATAAAATTTCCCGTAACTTCCATTACCATTTCAAATTATATACATAGTTTTGCCATCCCTACATAGCAACTATACTTGTGTACTGATCGAAATATTACGATGGATTGGACGTACCGTAGTCGTGCGGAAGATGCGGCTGTAGCTTGAGCCAGGCTTTGAGCTGCTGGACGGCTTCTTTGATGCGCTTCTCGTTGACCCCGGTGGAGGCTCTCACGTACTCCACCACCTCGTTGCTGGGAGGCGGAAGCGCCATACCGCTCTGCTAGATGTCCCAGATAGTCTCTGGAGAAACGAGCTCGAGGACAGCTGCGTCAGCCTCGGCGAAAGTTGCGCTGCGGTCACCGGAACCTGAGGAAGAAAGAAGAAATGCTTTTACTGCATACGAGTGAATCATTACCTCACAATACTGGCTAGAGTTTTTGCGCACCGACAACAGAATGCGTGACAAAGACAGCCACTTTCATTGCTAGAGATGTTAACTCACATCCTAGTGTCTACAAATAAATTCATAGTCTCTACCAAAGGGCAGCTCTTTCACTGCAAACCCAGCATTCTCCAGTATTTCCCATTTCTGCCTTCATCTTAATCTCCGCATTTGATCCATATATCTTAGCATGGGTAGACATAACGGCTCGGTTAGAAAAGCCAACGTACTATGGTAGGAACGATCATGATTTTAAAATCAAATGTAGGAAACAGAAAACGGATGTAGGTAAATTCTCATTTTTAAATAGAACTATAAATGATTGGGATGACCTACCTGCAGCGATCTTTGAGGGCTGTCCTTCCTTAAGGAGATTTAAGAATAAATTAAAAAGTTGTGTATAAAGTGCAAATTAAAATTAAGGTGACAATTAACATTTATTTTTTTAAGGTGACATGTATTTATTTAGCTTGACGAGTTACTCCCTTGGTTTGAATTGTAAATTATTTAAAAATAGCGTGTAAGAGGGCCTTAGACTAGAAATGTTTAGCTTAAATGTAGTTCTGTTTATAAGTATGCATAAGGGTGTAATTATTTGTCTTATTTGAACTGTTGTATCAGTGAAGCGAGGTGAGTCAGTGAAGTTATGGTTTTACAGTGCAGTGAATAGTTCCGATCAGTGATAATTTATAGCGTCAATGAAATGTGTTCTATAGCGTCAGTGAAACGTGTTATACAGTATAGTGTCAGTGAATTGCGTCATAGTGCCACTACAGTGAGTGAGATGAGAGTAAAGTGAAAGACTATTGAAACTTATGTAGGCCCTATACATATGTAGGTTGTATTGTAAAATTAGGTTATATTATGTTTTATTATTAATTGTAATTATTGTGTTAAATTGCATTGTGTATTCTTATTGTATTGTGTATATAATTGTATTGTGTATTGTATAATTGTATTGTATATTGTAATTTTATTGTGTATTGTTTATATTGTGTATACCACTGCCACCGGGTGCTTGCTCACTTGCAGTGTAAATAAATACATACAATATCGTCAATTATTTGATATCTTCTTCTGCCCCGAACTCTTCTCTCGTTCACCATTCCTCGTAGCACATCCTTCAGTAGACAGTTTCTTCTCAGCCAGTGACCCAGCCAATTCCTTTTCCTCTTCCTGATCAGTTTCAGCATCATTCTTTCTTCGCCCACTCATTCCAACACAGCTTCATTTCTTATTCTGTCTGTCCAGTTTATACTCTCCATTCTTCTCCATATCCACATTTAAAATACTTCTATTCACTTCGTCGTAATGTCCATGTTTCTGCCCATACAATGCTACACTCCACACAAAGCACTTCATCAGTATCTTCCTCAGTTCTTTTTCCAGATGTCCACAGACGATGCTCCTTTTTCTATTAAAAGCTTCCTTTGGCATTGCTATCCTCCTTTTGACTTCCTGGCAGCAGCTCATGTTACTGCTTGTAGTACACCCCAAGTATTTGAGGCTGCCCACTTGCTCTACTGCCTCATTTAGTATCGACAATTACTCATTAATAGCCAATATACATGATCATGAATTAGAAATAGTGAACAAATTAATATTCCATACTGTAGATTACATAAAACTAGTAAAACTTTTTCTGTTATGGGAATGAAATTATATACTAAGTTTCCCAGTCAATATTATAAGTCACCAACCAATAGTTTCAAAGCTAGATTTTATAATTAGCTTTTAATTAATCCTTTCTACTCTGTAGATGAGTTTAACATAAATTCATACGAAATTGTTTTTTAATAAATAAAATTATTTACATTTAGTTACAAATATTACATTAAGAGTGAAGTGTTTTCATTAATTTTTAGATTTTCAAAATCTTTTGTGTTTTCATTTAAATTAAACGTTACTGTTTTCAATTAGGCTATATGTGTATTTTCAATTGTATTTTTTTCCTTCCGTATTGTGACGAAGCCTATCACTGTATGTTTAATTGCTTAATAAAATTGAATTGAATTCGCAAGTTTATCTTTTTATTTTTATTATGATAACCAACATCTTCGAAGTATATGATTATGTATCGTGAAGAGAATATTGTACGAAATGGAAATATAAAAATTGGAAATGTATCCTTTGAAGAGGTGGAAAAATTCAAATACCTGGGAGCAACAGTAACAAATATAAATGATACTCGGGAGGAAATTAATCACAGTATAAATATGGGAAATGCGTGTTATTATTCGGTTGAGAAGCTTTTATCATCCAGTCTGCTGTCAAAAAATCTGAAAGTTAGAATTTATAAAACAGTTACATTACCAGTTGTTCTGTATAGTTGTGAAACTTGGAATCTCACTTTGAGAGAGGAACATAGGTTAAGGGTGTTTGAGAATAAGGTACTTAGGAAAATATTTGGGGCTAAGAGGGATGAAGTTACAGGAGAATGGAGAAAGTTACACAACGCAGAACTGCACGCATTGTATTCTTCACCTGACATAATTAGGAACATTAAATCCATTCGTTTGAGATGGGGAGGGCATGTAGCACGTATGGGCGAATCCAGAAATGCAAATAGAGTGTGAGTTGGGAGGCCTGAGGGAAAAAGACCTTTGGGGAGGCCGAGACGTAGATGGGAAGATAATATAAAAATGGATTTGAGGGATGTGAGATATAATGATAGAGACTGGATTAATCTTGCTCAGGATAGGGACCAATGGCGGGCTTATGTGAGGGCGGCAATGAACCTCCGGGTTCCTTAAAAGCCAGTAAGTATGTAACCATCATCTTCGTCTTGTTTGCATTTATCTTCATCCCATACTACTCACGACTGTTATTTAGCGCCATTAGCTCTTCTCCTAACAACGCCATATCATAAGTAAATCTTACGCTCTTTATTCTTGTTCCTTCTACTATCATGTTTTCCATGTTCTACAGGGACATCATTTTATTTTTACTTCAATTTTTATTGTACCTGAGTTTTTTAATGTACTTCACTCCCACCCCTTCTATTAATGAATTTCAACCGTCCTCCACACAGATCCAAGACCGCATATACAGTCATAGTAGCCTTACGGTCATAGTAAACAGTACGTTCTAAAAATAAGTTCGCGTTTTCCAGTGACGAAACAGCTTTCAATATTGAATCATTTTCGCACAGGTACTGTCGTCCATTTGCCTACGTCGTATCGGGGTTTCCCTCACCAGCTTTTATTCTCCAGCTAGTGGCTGGGCTGTCTTAGCTCTATTCTGAGAATATTAATTTCTGTTAAGAATTGGACGTCTACGTAATATCATACCACTGTTTAAAATAACTTAAATGAAAGGGCCTCGTTAAGTAATTAATTGTCACGTGATTTCCTCCTTTTCTACGACCCTACGACATAACGACTTGGACGGACAATAGATAGTATGTCTGAGTAATTTTATGTTTTCGGATCGGGCAGAAGTGAAGATTGAATTTACAGTACGTAAGGTACTCTTTTATAGAGTAGGTACAGAATTATTTCAACATGAGTTACTAGTACGAAGGACGAATCTGGTAATTGGGATTAGGTACAATAGTCTATATAATGCGATAATATGCACATTAGAACTGAAGCCTGTATCGAAATGAACGGCCACCATTTTCAAAAATGTGTTTAAATATCCATATTATGATTATTTTTCAATTTAACTTCATTCTCTATATTGTACGCTAATGTGTTGGATAGCTCGGTTCGTGAGTAAAAACACTCATTGTTAATACTGTACTGTATTTGGATTAAACAAAAACCTAATGAAAATGATCAAACTCAAAAGTGCAATATTTCCTAGTTTACGTAAATGGATGAACTAATTTTCTTCCCTCCTATACCTAGTAAAGTGGTTTGTTTGTATATTACGCCAGTATCATCGAACTCCAGTTGTGGAAGGGGGTAGCAAACGGCGCTGATCCAGAGGTATAGGCAAATTAATATTAAAAATGTTAGTAAAAATAAAATGATGTCCCTGTATATAGATGTTTGTTTGTGTGTTTTTACGATATAGAGCCCATCCTCAGGCCTATTAGGCCTACTTGCGGTTGCTACATCATTTCCTTCATCTGTTGGTATTAGAGGAACAGCTTTGATTACTGGTAAGACATTAGGATTGTACTGAATTATTTTTTTTAATCCCTGTTATTTCCGTATAACAAATATGAGTCATTAATATTGTTTGGTTTCTCCCGCAACTCAAAGAAGCACAAATTTGTGCTCTCCATTAAATCATTTGTGGAATACTGTCAAAATTACTTGTTTGTCCTTATTTTATAATTAATTATCTGAACATACTTTTTGCATTACCTGGATTTTTTTGTTATATAATAGGCGTAAGAATGATAGCGGAAGTCTCAACTTCCGCAAAGAAATCGACTTCACGACCAACTGGATCAGATGCTTCTATTCAGATTAGAGTGGCGTAGGAAACCAGTTCAATAAAACGGAACCCAGAAACAAGTAACGTTTTTGTGATCACTCTTTACAATTGGCTAATGTAGTACACACGGGTACACTCTTAGTAGCTGCAGTGGGGCACTTATATATAGCCTTAGCAGAAGAGGACACATTGTTGACTGTTTTGCTGGACAAAGCGAATTAATGACAAATTATCTTCAAACCCTTTCAATAAAGATTAGAACTCGTGCTCAGGGACGCATTCCTTAATTGAAATTAAGAAGTATATAATAAAATTTGTCTTATGCCTACTGTGCAATTAAAATATATAAATTTAATTTTAAAAGTTTTCAATTTTTATAAAATCCATGCATAACTTTTTAAATTTAATACTAGAATTATTAAAATTGTCAAGATTAGGATATTTAAAAACACAAAATTACTTAGTCATACGTTAAAAAGTGTTAAATTTTTAAAAAAGGTATATACCTTCGACAGACTACCTTTTATTAAATTTTTTAACACTTTTTAACGTATGACTAAATAATTGTATGTTTAAAAAAGAAACAAAGTGTTAACGTGAACTTTAATCAATGAAGGATATTTAAATATAAATTTGTTATATGTTCTTGGGCCTAAATTACTACTTTGATTAAATACTGTAACAGTGTTGCATTTTGATTCAAATAATCTTAAAGAATTCATACCTTTCGTTTCATAATTATGAGAATACAATACAAAATTATTTCCAATTTTATGTATGAATTTTATTAATACAATATAATAAATTTGTCTTATATTAAGTAGATTAAAGTCTACAAACAGTTTTTCAGATGGAAATTCAATTGGTTTATGAAGACTTATTTTAATTATTTTCTTCTGTAGTAAATAAAGTGTATTAAAATTGGTTTTAAATACGTAAGCTAACCCATCCTATAATTCCATACATAATTACCGATTGAAATAAAGTTAAGTGGCCTATTTTGTGAGTAATTAACTTATTGACTAGTAATTCCTCAATAAAACAAAATAATATATTATTTTATGTAATTTAGCACAAAGGTAATTAATGTGTTGGTTCCATTTTAAGTGACTGTCGAAAATTATGCCTAAATATTTAACTTCTGAGGACTCATTAGTAATCGGACATTTACACTGTATAAGGCAACAATCAAAGTTATGTAATTTAATAACTTAGGAAATGTAGGAGGTTCGTTACATTTTTCAGATAATGACAATGGAAAAATTATGGTTTTATTTTCGTTGATAGAAAGATAATTTATGACAAAGACCATTATTTGAATTATATAATTATCTCATACCAGGTTTTTCCACCAAAAAGTAAAACTGTATTATATACATGAGAGTAATGAACTTCGTTGTATTGTTGTAAGTCATTTTTTAATAAGACATTAATATATATATACTTACTTACAAATGACATTTAAGCAACCCGAACGTTCATTGCCGCCCTCACATAAGCCCGCCATCGGTCCCTATCCTGTGCAAGATTAATCCAGTCTTTATCATCATACCCCACTCCCTCAAATCCATTTTAATATTATCCTCCCATCTACGTCTCGGCCTCCCCAAAGGTCTTTTTTCCTCCGGTCTCCCAACTAATACTCTATATGCATTTCTGGATTCGCCCATACGCGCTACATGCCCTGCCCATCTCAAAAGTCTGGATTTTAAGTTCCTAATTATGTCAGATGAAGAATACAATGCGTGCAGTTCTGTGTTGTGTAATTTTCTCCATTCTCCTGTAACTTCATTCCTCTTAGCCCCAAATATTTTCCTAAGCACCTTATTGTCAAACACCCTTAACCTATGTTCATCTCTCAGAGTGAGAGTCCAAGTTTCACAACCATACAGAACAACCGGTAATATAACTGTTTGATAAATTCTAACTTTCAGATTTTTGGACAGCAGACTGAATGATAAGAGCTTCTCAACCAAATAATAACACGCATTTCCCATATTTATTCTGCGTTTAATTTCCTCCCGACTGTCAGTCATATTTGTTACTGTTGCTCCAAGATATTTGAATTTTTCCACCTCTTCGAAGGATAAATCTCCAATTTTTATATTTCCATTTCGTACAATATTCTGGTCACGAGAAATAATCATATACTTTATCTTTTCGGGATTTACCTCCAAACCGATCGCTTTACTTCCTTCAAGTAAAATTTCCGTGTTTTACCTAATCGTTTTTGGATTTTCTCCTAACATATTCACGTCATCCGCATAGACAAGAAGCTGATGTAACCCGTTCAATTCCAAACCCTGTCTGTTATCCTGAACTTTCCTAATGGCATATTCTACAGCGAAGTTAAAAAGTAAAGGTGATAGTGCATCTCCTTGCTTTAGCCCGCAGTGAATTGGAAAAGGATCAGATAGAAACTGACCTATGCGAACTCTGCTGTATGTTTCACTGAGACACATTTTAATTAATCGAACTAATTTCTTGGGAATAACAAATTCAATAAGAATGTCATATAATACTTCCCTCTTAACCGAGTCATATGCATTTTTGAAATCTATGAATAACTGATGTACTGTACCCTTATACTCCCATTTTTTGTCCATTATCTGTCGAATACAAAAAAATCTGATGAATAGTCGATCTATTACGCCGAAAACCGCACTGATGATCCCCAATAATTTCATCTACGTACGGAGTTAATCATTAATATATATTAAAAGTAAAATAAAAAAAAGGCATGAAAGTTTCTTAAACAGTGTTCTTGAGGTCGAAGATCAGTGAGAGATTAGGTTTTGTTTGTTCAAGTTTTTGATATGCCTTGCATATACGCTTTTTGATTGATTGATAAATCTTAGGTACATAGATTTGACCTGGACCATTCGGTATGTAGATCTCCAATATTAACGTCTCGTATTTTTTCTCCTGATGTAACTACGTTGTCATGTTGACGCTATTCATATGTTTTCTCTCGTGACTGTGTCGAGTAGACGTTATTCATGTGTTTTTCCCAGTAGAGCAGGGACGGTGTCGTGTTGACGTTGTTCATATGTTTTTCCTAGTAGAGTAGAGGGCACTGATGTGACTTTATTCGTGTTGTTTTCATAATGGCACGCAAGGGGCGCTGAACTCAGTCATAAATGTTTACTCTCCTAGTGCTGTTGTAGTAGTAAGAACTGTGTACTTCATTGCTTTCCTGTTTTAATGGATTTCATCTTAAAGTTAAAACTGTGGCGAAGAATGTGTTGTGATTATGAGTAAATACAAATATAGAGAGCAGCATAAAATGGGGATAGAAGTTATATTTTGGAGCCGTGCAGAAAAACTGGTCCAAAATTGCAAACTACCTGTAATACAAAAGTGAGTAAAATAATGCAATTAGGAGATAATTACAATCATGAAAACAAAAGTGTTGGTGAAACTGAGATACATATTGTCCGGTATAGTTTTATGCCATAAACATATGAAGCACTAATTTTAGAAGAGAGTAAAATAATACGACCAGAATTTTGTTGGTCGGTGATACCATGCGGAATCATTGTTACTATTAAATTGTCGTTTTGTTACTGTATGTAGGAAATAAATGCATAAGACCTATTCTCTCATGTTCCTCAAGTGAGGTCTTAAAATAGTTTACATAAACTTATTATAACAAATCGGAACGAGAAATTCTCGACCTCGAAAATAACTTAGCATTTAAAAATTTTGAAGCCAATTATTTGTAGTTTTTGTGTAGTGGTGTGTCTTGTGTTAGTGAATGAAGAATTTTACAGGTTTACGAAGTACTTTTATCAGACCTGCATTCAGCTGTTTGTGGTATGTTCGAGAAGCATTTTTTTTATATTATCGAAACAGCATCTGATTATAATGTTATGTATTCTCTAGGGTGAATGTCACTTATGTCCCGCCCACTATAGGAGACATAGGCCAGTTTTACATTAATCCTAAACATTTAGTATAACTTGTTGCTTGTGTAGGCAGTCTTATACATTAGATTTGCGAAAATTGGTTTATAGCGCAACATTGGCAGTGATAAAAGTGTGAAATATTCGGGTGAAACGAGCGTTGAGTGACTTCCGCCGATTTTGGAATAGACACCGACGCATTTGAACTGCCAACATAGAAAACAAAAATCACACTCAATCGCTTTCACCTTCATCTTGACGGGATAAAAAATCCTAACCAAAACTAACCTAACTTAACCTAACCTAACCTAACCTAAGTGCGTCGGTGTCTATTCCAAAATCGGCGGAAGTCGCTCAAAGCTCGTTTAACAACTATTCGTTCAATGGGCGGTGGATACTCTACATTGACCCACGAAACAATAGGTTGGCTTAACCTATAGTCCCCTCGCTCTAATTTCCGGCAGCCAATACGTTGCAGGTCGGCTACATTTAAACGTGTGCGTCGTGTGTTTCGCTTATGAAGACGTTATTCATTTCTTAAGGCTTGATAAATACTTAATATAATCGCCCGCCATTTTCGCTCTTTCGTTGGCGTTCGCAGAAAGCACACGAGGACGTTATTTCCCGCTCAATTACGAGGCGCATCCAAGAAGTAAGTTTCCCTATTAAAAAAAAAAGAACACATACTATCAGGAAAACATTTATTGGCAACAGGTACAGAAATGTTTCAGCTATTTTTTCAACATACCCAACATGAGAATTGAGACACTTGTCGTATCGCAGAATCAACTTTTGTACCCCTCTGTCGTAGAACTGTGCCGCCTGTGAATGGAACCAGCGTGTGACAGACGTCTTCAGCTCTTCGTCGTTGCCAAAACGCTCACCAGAAAGAGAGAGAGAGAGGGGGGGAAAGGGAGAGGGAGATGGAGATGGAAATGGAGAGGGAGAGAGTGTGTGTGTTCGGCCCATAGACCTAAGAGAGCTGTCGATGATTTTAAATTGGCGCAATGCTTTGTGCATTAAAGAACTTTATCACCGACCGAACCTCGCAGGCGGCGGGAGAAGGAATAAGAGCTTCCATTTTGGACCGCTGCTGCCACGCTACTGGCACCAGGCGGGACCTGTCCGGCTGGCATATGATTGTTACGTCATAGATCTGTTACGCATGCGCAATTGACACGGCTAATTATGTTTACTTTCAAGGGGAAAAAATCGGGAAACTTACTTTCTGGATGCTCCTCGTATTTGTTGAATTACAGTGCGTTTGATTTATTATCATAGGAGCTACGACATGATAATGTTTAACGGTGTGGCAAATAGATTCCTCGTATGGTAGCTGCGTACCGAAAGAACAAAAATGGCGAACGATACTACCTACCTAGACTTTATAGAGCCTTCACTTCCTAAGACGTAAGCAAAGAGGAGGAGTCACGCCGGGAATAACAGCATCGCGACTATAGATAAGAAAATAAATTTACATTCACTTCTCCTTCTCTTCGAAATCTTGAACTCTTCTATTCCTTCGTACCTGTCGTCTCGCTTCACTTACCTTTCTTCCCACCACAATCTGAACACACGCTCTCGCCATGAAACAATACTAACAATACCATCCCATCGCACCTCCTCATACTCATCCTCTTTCACAATAGCCCTGCCAAGACTCTGGAATTCGCTACCTGCTAGCATCAGGGACTGTCGAAATAAAAATTCAATTCAAACGAAAACTTACTAGGCACTTGGTCAGTAATTGAGACTCGTTCAGACATGGTTTCTTGTAAATAGTTCTCTTAATCTATCACAAAATATTTCAATATCCGGTAATTTCATCAATATAAAATTTTGTTATTCTAGGTTCAATTTGTAATTCAGTAAATACAAAAATATTCTTTGTTCTTAACTTCTATGATAAAATGACTAGCTTTCATTAACCAGGTAATCTTGTCGTACTTTAATTTTTATTGTGATTGTAATTGTAAATTTAAGGGGAGTTGGTCATTATCGCATGCAAAATAATGGTAAAAATAGCCTATCTTCTAGCAGTCATAAATATAATAGTCTACTATTTATCAGTGGTCTTTCATTTTTGTTAGCTATGTGTGTATACATATTAAGCTTTAAAAATGAAAAAGAATGGTGACTCTAGAATAAATCTGTATCCTTAAATTAATTTTTTTAATTAAGCACAATTTTTTTATAAATTCACTACATGTCTGTGATTAGGTACACTCTATTCAATTATTATAACACATACTGAATTGAAAATTTGACCACTTACTGCTAATAGATACTAAAACATACCCTACTAAAATTATTCATATATCTGTAATATTATGGGCATAGGGCTTCTAGTAATCATCACCGTCAATAAATTTAAAAAAAATTGAAGATTAGTATAAGCCCTATGCCCAAAATATTACAGATATTTTAATAATTTTAGTAGGGTATGTTTTAGTATCTGTTAGCAGTAAGTGGCCAAAATTTTAATTCAATGTGTGCTATGATAAGTGAATAGAGTGTACCTAATCACAGGTATGTAGTGAATTTATATAAAGCATATATTTAAATTCAAAAATTAATTTAAGGGTAAGATTTACACTAGATTAACCATTCTTTTTTCATTTTAAAGTTTAATGTGTATACATATATCTTTAAAAAAATGAAATAGCTGTGATAAATAGTATTACATTTATAACTGCTTGAAGATAGGCTATTTTTACCATTACTTTGCATGCGATTATGTCCAATTCCCCTTAATATTAATTGTAATTTTATTCTTCATATTATAGTTCTAATCCCCTGGTAGAGGGGCAGAAAAGGCCTGAAGGCGTTATCTCTACCAGGTTAAATAAATAAATACTAAATACTAATACTAACACGAGAGTAGGCCTAAGTATTGTTTACACATGGTTTTTGGAGTCTGCAATTTCCTAGTCGTATACGTCTTTTCAAGGCAGTCTTCAAAATGGGGATTCCAAGATTATAAGCGAAATATTCGCACATATCATCAGACAAAAGTCATAATAAAAATTGGACTGTTATGAAATCGAATCACTAAACAATTTCAGATGTTGCATGTGTCTTTTATAGTCAGTATATTTTTGTAAATCATGATGTTGTTAACTTTTATGTCTAACTTACACAGTTTATACCATAATATATATTTTCTTCCTTGACTGAAAAGTAGTCATCTCCGAAGTGTTTTACAGCCATAGGCAAAGTTACAGATTTTACTGGCTGTATTTTAATATATGTTCACAGCACCTTCACTAGATCACAGGTGAATTCCTGCCGAAAGGTTCACTTTTCAAACAGAATCAAGCATGCTGTGTCGAGACAAGCTTTTAGAATGCGGTAAACAATACAAAACCCGCACCCATTTAACTTCGATTGAACAGAGCTGCCCTTCACGCGATGTCTTTCATTTAGTCCAGGCATGTCAGAAATCAGACACTGAAAGTGCAGTGTATGTGCGCGGAACGCCGATCTGTGCAGATTGCATCATTCACGTGTTGCTCTTACCAGTTCTTAGCGGGAGGGATGTACAAGAATCTATTCTGCCCTTCTAGTGTTCAATTAAATTGACATTTGGACATTATAATAGTACATTATGCAACGAGCTTATAATGATAGTAATTAAGAAGCGAGTATGGATGTTTATGAAAAGAGCGCAAGCGAGTTTCATAATTTTCATACGAGCTTCTTAATTACCATTATAAGCGTGTTTCATATGACTTTTTATGCTCGACCATATTTCTAACTTGAAATTATTCAGATGTATACATTTTTATTTGTATCTGACAAGATCGGAAGTGACCTTGTTCTAGGTTGTGAATTGTGAGATGTGCGCAGACGCGAAAGATTTGATTTTTTTCCGAGGAACAATAATGTCATTGACCTTGATGTAATCCCGTTAAACTTGATATAACCTTGATTATTGAATTCGACATTGAAAAACGAGATGACAAATTGAATTTATTTGAATATTATTTACAATTAACGCTAATTATTATAGTAACAGAACATAACCTTCTGCGACAGTATTGGATTTCCAGCCTCCGTGACTTTTCGCTAATTCCCTTTCGATCGCATATCGGAGAATAATCGATACTTGCGGTTTTATAACGGTACAAAGCTGACCTGTCATTGGCTGAACACCTGTAAGCTGAGTTTGTCATTGGCTGAACACCTGTACTTTAATGAGTAGGTGTACTTTAATGACATGCATTAAAGGACTGCTACCAGGTGTACAATTACTATATTTCGGCATGGTCGAGCATAAAAATACTTAGCAGAAGGAAAAAACGCAATTATTGTCAGTGTCTATATTTGACAATAATTGTAACATAAGAAACAATAGACTTACTCAGTTACAATTCACAATGCAGTCGTTTGTAAAGAATCATTTATTTACATGATTTGTATACAGTATTTGAAGAAAATATAAATATTGCAGTAATTTCGAAACAACAAAAAACAAACACAGTATTTCATTTTACGTAGTAGGTACCGATTATTTCAAAGTAATACTCTTTCATTGTTCCTCAAGCATTATTGGGACCACTGGTGCACAAATGTTAAAGAAAATATTTTACTCCCAATTACATGCAATAGGACATTGTGAGTCTTTTACACTGGAATCATTTCCTTGCTGTATATTAATATAAATTCACATTATTAATAAATTGGATAAATTAAGCTTTTATATATAGTTAATTTGGAAAACGTTGAGAGCAAGAATCAACAAGTTGGGAGCGATTTGAACCACTATGCGTGGATTCGATTCCCGGCTGGACTGATTAGCTGATTGGGTTCTTTCCGACATTTTCCTCAACCGTAAAGCGTACGTCAGTTACTAATCCATTGCGAATCATGGGTCTCATCTCGCTATTTCGCTATCACCAATCCCATAGACGCTAAATAACAGAGTTGTTAATACAGCGTCGTTAAATAATAAACTAAAAAAACATTATTTTATTGCAGATTTTCAAGTGAGTTTCGCAATTATTTCGAACAGCAAATCACATAGAATGAATTTAAATGATCCAACGCGTAATTTTAGATAACTTACCTGTGCTTATGGTCTCCGACCAATGGTCCCATCTTTTGTTGGGTAACTGTACAATAAAAGTGTAATCCTAACTTGTAATGTTCTAGTGTTACACCTCTGCTGAGCAGGACATCATTTGTTCACTTTACACACTTAAACGTCGAAGAATTGGAATGGCTACAAGCAATTAAAAGTTACGAAACTTCTTAATAGTACGTTTATAAGAAGTATAATCCTACCTTGTAATCTTCCGGTATAACACCTCTGCTAAGCAGAATAATATTTCTTCACCTTTCTCACCGAAACGTCGAAGAATTGGAATGGCAACAAGCAATTAAATGTTACGAAATTTCTTCGTAATACGTTTATAGGAAGTATAATCCTACCTTGTAATCTTCCGGTATAAGACCTCTACAAAGCAGAACAGTATTTGTTAACTTTTCTAACCGAAACGTCAAAGAATTGATTTGCCAACACACAATAATTAAAGTTACGAAACTTTCTTCATAGTACGTTTATAAGAAATGTAAGCCTACCTTGTAATTTTCCGTATAAAACCTTTGCGAAGCTGAACAGGATTTGTTCACTTTTTCTCACCGGAACGTCGAAAATTGAAATGCCAACATACAATAATTAAAGTTACGAAACGTTCTTCATAGTACGTTTATAAGAAGTACAACCCTACCCTGTAATTTTCCGTATAACACCTTTGCGAAACTGAACAGGATTTGTTCACTTTTCCTCACCGGAACG
Organism: Periplaneta americana; assembly: GCF_040183065.1. Lineage (NCBI taxonomy): Eukaryota > Metazoa > Arthropoda > Insecta > Blattodea > Blattidae > Periplaneta > Periplaneta americana. The sequence goes on along the minus strand of NC_091129.1, from coordinate 5,972,149 downwards.
TCGAAAATTGAAATGCCAACATACACAAATTAATGTTACGAAACTTTCTTCATAGTACGTTTATAAGAAGTGTAATCCTACCTTGTAATCTTCCGGTATAACACCTTTGCGAAACTGAACAGGATTTGTTCACTTTTCCTCACCGGAACGTCGAAAATTGAAATGCCAACATACAAAAATTAATGTTACGAAACTTTCTTCATAGTACGTTTATAAGAAGTATAATCCTACCTTGTGATCTTCCCGTATAACACCTTTGCGAAGATGAACAGGATTTGTTCACTTTTCCTCACCGGAACGTCGAAAATTGAAATGCCAACATACAAAAATTAATGTTACGAAACTTTCTTCATACTACGTTTATAAGAAGTGTAATCCTACCTTGTAATCTTCCGGTATAACACCTTTGCGAAACTGAACAGGATTTGTTCACTTTTCCTCACCGGAACGTCGAAAATTGAAATGCCAACATACAATAATTAAAGTTACGAAACTTTCTTCATAGTACGTTTATAACAAGTGTAATCCTACCTTGTAATCTTCCGGTATAACACCTTTGCGAAACTGAACAGGATTTGTTCACTTTTCCTCACCGGAACGTCGAAAATTGAAATGCCAACATACAATAATTAAAGTTACGAAACTTTCTTCATAGTACGTTTATAAGAAGTGTAATCCTACCTTGTAATCTTCCGGTATAAGACCTCTACGAAGCAGACGAGTTCCAATTGTTGAATTTCACACCGGTAGACAGGATACAACACTACAGCCACCAACTCCGGCTCACTCTCGCATATATGGAAGATAACTCGCTGTGTCACTCCAGGCTCCGGTTTATACACAGACTCGCTGAAAGTCCGCCTTCGGAAGAGGAAGTAGAGCTCCTCGCCTCGGGGACAATGCTCTCTCGGACACGTAATATAGAAAGTGCAGCAATGTTTACAGCTGTAATTGAATAACAGGCAGGCTATATGGCAGAGAGTTACTAAACGTTTGGGAAGATGCGGTCGTACTCTTTGGTCGTATGGTTAGCATGTTTACATTTACATGAAAGAGTGATGTATTCAGTCCAGGCGTAGATGATAGATTTCTGAGGACTATCAATCTTTAATACTGGTTCCTTTAAATGAAATTAAACCTCAACATCATCGTCGTCACCTCCAGCAGAAACAGTGGCAGTCAATCTTTTCATTCTCAATGGGAGAGGATGGTATTTTTTAAATCTTTTTTCCTATTTGTTGTAAATTATTAATTTTTTGTATGTAGAGAGCTCATAGCTGTGGTAACTCAACCAAATAAAAATATTTTGAAAAAAAAAATTATTTGGGGGCCCAAATTTGAATAAAATATACCCAATGCAGGATTGTACTAAAACCGATATATCTGAACCATTTTTAAAGATAGATTCAAACAGTTTTTGCAATTTATTTGAAAAAGTATGTTCTACAAGCAGTCTGTAACAGAATTTTGATATTAATCCCTACGTTTGTAAAATAAACAATTAAAATTTAGTAACAATTTTCTGATTTCCTTTCTTACAAACAAACGGACGTATTTTTAAAATGAAATCAATTAACAAAATTCTGTTACAGAGAAACTTTTCCTATTAGTCTAAAGAATGTGTGTTCTAAATTTCATGCACGTAACTTCAATAGTTCAGAAATTATATCCATTTTGTCTGGCAATGTAGCAAACAAAAATGAAGTTACTGGAAACCGATAAAAGCGGGCGTGTGATTTAAAAATCCATAGCGCAGGAAGTTTAAAAATGACGTCTCAACATCTGATAAGGGCATAAATACCCACAAAATGTTATGCAATGCATTCCACACATATCAAAGAGTATTTTAAAGAAAAAAACAATTTTTGAAAATTTAATTTACCGGAAACAACAATAAAAGTGGGCGAGTGATTTAAAAATCCATAATGCAGGAAGTTTAAAAATGGCGATCCACACATATGAAAGGGTATTTTGAAGAAAAAAAACAATTTTTGAAAATTTAATTTACCGGAAACAACAATAAAAGTGGGCGAGTGATTTAAAAATCCATAATGCAGGAAGTTTAAAAATGGCGATCCACACATATCACAGAGTATTTTAAAGAATATATATATATATATATATTTTAATTTAGTCATTTTTCATCAAAAATACCATTCTCTCCCCTTAAGTTCAATCGTCAACTCGAAATCCGAACAACAATGGCTACCATTTTATACTTTCTTGAAGTTACTCCCTCACATTCATTCTTAGTGTTCAGCCCAAGGGCAGGTCTCTCATTGCAAACCCAGCTTTCCCATCTTTCCCATTGTTTTACTTGGTTATGTAACGACGCTATATCAACTACTAAGTTATTCAGCGAGGATAGGTTTGGTGTCCACACATGTGGAGTAACGGTTAGCGCGTCTGGCCGCGAAACCAGGTGGCCAGGGTTCGAATCCCGGTCGGGGCAAGTTACCTGGTTGAGGTTTTTTCTGGGGTTTTCCCTCAACCCAATATGAGCAAATGCTGGGTAACTTTCGGTGCTGGACCCCGGACTCATTTCACCGGCATTCTCACCTTCATTTCATTCAGACGCTAAATAACCTGAGACGTTGATATAGCGTCGTAAAATAACCCAATAAAATAAAAATAGGTTTGGTGATAGCGAGATGTTATTTTGCGACATGAGGTCGAGGATTGGCTTTACGGTTGGGGAAAGCCTCGGGGAAAAAACCCAACCACATAATCAGCTCAAGCTGGGATCGAACCTGCTTCCGAGCGCAACTACGGATCGGCAGGTAAGCGGCTTATCTGATTGAGCTACATCGGTAGATCTCTTTCCTATTTTCTGCCTTCCTCTGAGTCTCTGCATATGATCCATATATCTTAATGTCGTTTATCGTCCGACATCATCTTCTACTCCGAAATCTTCCGCGTTCACCATTCCTTCCAGTGAATCCTTCAGTAAGCAGTTTCTTCTCAACCACTTACCCACCAACTCCTTTTTCTCTTTCTGATCAGTTTCATCATTATTTTTTCTGCACCCAATCTTTCCAACACTCCCTTGTATCTTATTCCAACTGTCCATTTCATACTTTCCATGAACATGACGAAGACCATGGTCATAGGAAAAAAGTAATGAAGATAAACTTGGATATTCTAAATGAGGCAGTAGAGCAAATGGACAGCTTCAAATACTTGGGATGTACTGTAAACAGTAACATGAGCTGCTGCCAGGAAGTCAAAAGGAGGATAGCAATGGCAAAGGAAGCTTTAATAGAAAAAGGACCATCTTCTGCGGACCTATGAAATAATAACTAAGGAAGAGACTAGTGAAGCGCTTTGTGTGGAGTGTAGCATTGTATGGGGCAGAAACATGGATATTACGACGAAGTGAAGAGAAGCGAATAGAAGCATTTGAAATGTGGATATGGAGGAGAATGGAGCGTGTGAAATGGACAGACAGAATAAGAAACGAAGCTGTGTTGAAAAGAGTGTGCGAAGAAAGAATGATGTTGAAACTGGTAAGAAAGAGGAAAAGGAATTGGCTAGGTCACTGGTTGAGAAGAAACTGCCTACTAAAGGATGCACTGGAAGGAATGGTGAACGGGAGAAGAGTTCGGGGCAGAAGAAGATATCAGATGATATAAGATCCATATATCTTAATTTCGTCTGAGGAAACAAAGAGGAAGGCAGAAAATAGCAAAGACTGGAAAATGCTGGGTTAGCAGTGAAAGACCTTTCCTTGGGCAGAACACCATGAATGAATGAATGAATGGTCTAAACTGTTAAAAAAAAACGAAATTCATTATTCATGTATTACAGTTTCAAGTCACTATCTAATTGCCTTAAAGCTTTCAAGAGCCAAGAAAGAATTTCATCAAAACAGGATTAATAACATTTGTGGCTACTCATACCTTCTACTCAACTGAATTGTTTATGCTTCTAAATTTAAATAATTTACTCGCTAGGTATTGTATAGCCTATTTTTGTATAACTTTTGACTTGTTCACATCTAAAATTTACAATACTCATGTAAGATCTATGGAATACAATGAATGAAATGGACGAAACATATTGTAGAAATTTTATTGTTCTAAAAAGTTGTAATATTGTCCAATAAGTAATATTTTAAAGTGTAATCATTACCCCAATCATATAATATCATGAGTAGGCCCAATAGCATAGTGTATGATAAAAAATAGTCAATAATAATTTAAAATCAAACTTTGTATTAACCAGAATATCAACTGTAAACAATTGAAGAGTCCATTGCAAGGATGATGGATGTCACTTTCTTGTCAATGCATAACTTAAGACATATAGAATGTACATACAGAGTTATATGGTATTAACACTGATAGTCATTGTCCAGTAATGATCGGAAAATCACAGTTAAGCTCTGAGCGCTAAACATTTCAAAGTTTCAATTGCGTCTCCTGCAAAATGTATTCCAAATGACATCCATCATTCTTGCAGTGGACTGTTCAATTGTTCACATTTTTTTCAGTGCTCTTGAAACTGTGGAAACTACGGTATTTTCATTATTATTCGTAAGAATGTATCTCTTAAAATGTTTATAATTTTAAATTAAATCACGGTCTTGTATGAAATAAAAAGTTAACCGAAAGTAACCAGAGCAAATCCAAAACTTTTGTCCGGCCATCCTTACATAGCTACATGCTCCAGATAGCGTCTGTCATTTGTTCACTACATACTGCATGCCGTCAATTAGTCATGCAACCATGACAACACACGGAAAGAAACGTGAGTTACACATACATCGTTCAATTCACTCACCTTTTTTTTTTTTTTCTTTCTTTGCAACACCTTATAGAACTTAAGTATCATTTTTAGTTTATTATTTTTTTCTTTGAGAAGTTACGGCGACCTATTCCTAAAGCAGGCATGTCAGAAATCAGACTCCAAATGTGCAGTTATGTGCGCGGATCGCCGGTCTGTGCAGACTGCACCATTCAAGCGTTGCTCTTACCCGTTCTTAGCTGGAGGGGTGTACAATAATCTATTCTGCGCTTCTAGGGTTGGATTAAATAGGCTTTTGGACATTATAAACACACATAGCAGAAGGAAAAAAACACGGTTATTATCAGTATCTATATTTGACAATTGTGATGCAAGAAACTTTAGGCTTACTCAGTTATACTTCACAAAGTAGTGGTTTGTAAAGCATAATTTATTAATATGATTTTTATATAGTATTTGAAGAAAAAGAATATCGCAGTAATTTCGAAACAACAAAAACCATCAATTATTTAATTTTACGTAGTAGGTACTAATTATTTTAAAGTAATAGACCCTACTCTTTCATTGTTCGTCAAGCATTATTATTTATTGGGATTATTGGTACAAAAATGTTGAAGAAAATACAGTAGATCTTGGTTATAGCGACCTCATTTTGTGCGACATCTCGCCTATAACGTCAAATATTCTGTGGTCCCAACTAATTCCCCATAAGACATATTGCTGTCCTACCATGCTTAATACGACGAACGCATATGCGTCTACCTCGCATATAACGTCGTTTTCAACCTCAGTTTGGAATACGATTTTCTAAGAACCAAAGTATTATAATAAATATTTTGTTGATATCTGACCCTGACAAATTCTTTACAGTCTCCTTCTGTCATAGACCTCTGTAATGCAGGCAGATTCCCCACCCCATTGTAACCTGCCCGAATTCATGCTGTATTAGATCAGTTTCGGCAGGAAGTTTTCACTAAGTGCACGCATTTTAACGCAGAATGTCAACTAAAAGAAGTGAGTGACGCTTTAGAAGTCATTAGAGTTATGAACATGTTCTATGAAGCTAGGGGAGGGAGCAGTGAAATTGCAACTGAAATTATGAACATAGAACGTAATTTAGCCCTAGAAAGTGTCTATTGGGCAAGTAGAAGACAACAGATTACTTCACTTCTAAGTAAAGTAGTTTGGTGAGTACTGAACAAACTGTTTTAATACAGAATACTGTATTTATAATTGTAAGACTACGTGTATTTTATTATGTTCAATGTAGACTTAAAAGTCAATACATAAATCTGAAATAAGTATAATTAAGTTTGTTATTTTTCATTTTCCACCTCACTAGACTGATAATGTGAATCTCGGTTACTACGACACTCGTTTATAACAACATAATTTTTAGGGTCCCTTGGATGTCGTTATAACCAAGTTCTACTGTATACTCCCAATTAATTACATGCAGAAGGACATTGTGAAATTTTTACACTGAAATAATTTCCTTTCTGTATATCAATCTAAATTAACATTAATATTAATAATTGATATAAATTAAGCTTAGGATTTAAATTCGCATATAGTTTATTTAGAAAACGTTGAGAGCAATTATCGACAAGTTGGAAGCGTTACTGAAAGAAATTAAAAGTGTAGTTCACAAGCTGTGAAGGGACGATATTCTAGTTGTGTCAGGTTTAAAGATTTATTAATGTAAGTATATTAGCATAATATAGTGACGTGAGATGGAAAATTTGCCATTATATATTTTTTCCAAAACAATTTTCTGCCTTGCAAATAGTTATTTTCTTCTCTCCTTACAACCTCATGAGCCTTACGTGTATTCCTCACTATAATCTCATCACTTACCAGCTTATGAAATGAAAGTCGTAAGTCGTCTAATGTATGATGGTTGTGTTAGTACAGACTCCAAAACAACTTCATTGTTAAGTTCGTTTTGCCGTGAGAGTACTGATTAACTTTACTAATCTGATCTAAACTGTCACAATACTATTACCTCGACATGGGCTGATGAAAGCCATTCATTTTAAAATAATTATTGTTGGCTAAGGAAAACATTATAACAATTATGTTATATGATTCGTAATTTATTTTCTCCGTTATCTGTGAACTCCTCACTTTATTTATCATAACTCATTCACAGACAACCAAACCAGCACTCGTACTGAAACTGTGTTACTGAAACAAAAGCTGCTGCAGGTCTGTACAGCCCTGTCGCGTCCCCCTCCAAGGCGATTCACTCCCTCCAAGTAGGGGAATAGAAAGTGCACATCGCACAGAGACCTGCACAATGTGCAGGGTTTTGACATGTCTGTCCTAAAGTCACTGTACTGTGATTCACGTTTGCGTCGCGATCCATAAGTCGAGGAACCCTGGTCAATAAGGAAGCACATTTCTTATCTTCTGGTTTGGATACGTATTAAATGATTAATTTGCTGTGGTCAGTATCACTTGAAGAAACTAAAATTGCAAAGCGTCAATCAATCACGACATAATAAAGGGTCTGAATTGAAAACGTGCATTGAAAATGTGTATCTCCGTGACTTTCATTTTTCACCCGTCAGGTCGCGTGCTAGATTTGCTTCTAATAGCATTGCAGTTATATAATGTAACGAACAATTTTGGAATGGAGACGTAACCTAGTAACGTAGGCCCATTGACACACTTTTGACAACTGCCGTCTACTTGGAGTTGAACGCTCTTGTGATGAACACGTGAGCTGTCAGCTGGGGATTGTAGCCATTGTGTCGACTTTCTCTTTCATTTGTCATTTCGAAGGTTTTGTATATCCGAATACTTTCACTTTCTTTGCGCGATTACACCGCCCAGCAGACCTTCAGTATCTTTATATCGAGTTTTTGTAACAAAAAGGAACAGGTTCGTCTGCGCTGAACCAACCGTCTAGTGTAAGAGTGAAGTACGTCCATTCTGGTAAATTAAACCAGTTCTTTGCACTGCTTTCGGCATGGATTTGGGGACAAAGTTCTAAAAAAACAAGCCGGTTTTATATCAGATATTGAGATCGCAGTATTCCTAACTTATTACTTTCCATTTGTAATTTCTAAATCATACTGTTCACAGCAGTAGTTACAGGGTAATGCCAGTGACGGATTAACACTAATAGAAAATGTAACATATTTCCGTAGGGCTCCACGCTTTATAGGGCCCGAGTTTTCAAAGATCAATAAAAGATAAAAATGTTAAGTACACAAATTTAAATAAAATTATAATAAAAATTAGACGCTTTTAAACCGTCTGGTGAAAATTACATTTTAATGTATTCTGACAATTTGGCAACACTGTTGTTTAGGGCCTACATGTCGAGAGAACGTCGTGCTGATTGATACTATTATTAGAGTCGGGCAAACAGCCTCTTACTCCCGCTCGTCTCGTAGGCGAGACTGGCTGGCCGATAACGCCAGTTCCGAGAATCGTAATCTCGAGATTGGCACTCTCGGGAACGAGGAATACCGGGTCCCGGCCTGTTATCGCACGGCCGACTTATCGTTACGAAATGCGTACACTGACTGCCGGCTTAATTGCCGCTCATCACTGAAATTCGTGACTCTTTCTGAAATATTAATGTTCATAAAGTAATTTAAGAAGGCACAGCAGTGTGGTATGCAATAATACAGCACATTATGATTGTCGACATTCTTACAGAAGTCACACTATTTTAATGAACTACTTATTGCCTTTCTGGAGAAGCAAAATAATGCAGCACTTTCAGTCGTTACCTAATCCTAAGCTAGTCTAAAACAATAACACGTTATGGTTGGAGCTATGATATACTTTCTCGCTATCAGCATTTCGTTGACATTGCATATTTAATCATTCGATAGTGTTTTGTATACGCTATAGTAATGGATAACACACGACTGTATTATTATATTGCGCGTTCACATCTGGATGTTTCGTTGTTATGCAACGGCATCTTCATCAGCATGGGTAATTATTGTGCTGTGTAAGGACGAAATAAAATAATTAATACTTATTTATATTATAAAGGACCAAAGACTCTGGCAAAAGATATTTTTGTTTCCCAACTGATAAAATGCTGCATGTGAAATGGAAACACTTTTGCAAGAGGAAGGACAGAATTACGAAATAGAGTAGATCCTTTCACAAATTGATCATAATTACTTACAAATGCATTTTAAGGAACCCGGAGGTTCATTGCCGCTCTCACATAAGCCCCCCATCGGTCTCTAACCTGAGCAAGATTAATTCAGTCTCTACCATCATATCCATTTTTATATTATCTTCCCATCTACGTCTCTGCCTCTCCAAACGTCCTTTCCCTCCGGCCATCCAACTAACACTCTATATCCATTTCTGGATTCGCCCATACATGCTAGATGTTCTGCCCATTTCAAACCTCTGAATTTAATATTCCTAATTATGTCAGGTGTAGTACAATGCGTGCAGTTCTGCGTTGTGCAACTTCCTCCATTCTCCATCCCTCTTAGCCCCAAATATCTTCCTAAGAATCTTATTCTCGAACACCCTTAACCTCTGTTCCTCAAAGTGAGAGTCCAAATTTCACCACCATACAGAACAACCGGTAATGTAACTGTTTTATAAATTCTAACTTTCAAGTTTTTTGAGAGCAGGCTGGGTGACAAAAGCTTCTCAACCGAATAATAACAGGCATTTCCTCCCATATTTATTCTGCGTTTCCTCCTGAGTGTCATTTATATTTGCTTTATCATAACAACAAGAATAAAAGAGGGTTATTATTATTATTATTATTATTATTATTATTAAATTAGTTACTTTACGACGCTTTATCAACTGCTATAGCTATCTAGCGTCTGAATGAGATGATAATGCCAGCGAAATGAGTCCAGGGTCCAGCGCCGAAAGTTACCCAGAATTTGCTCTCAGTGGGTTGAGGCGAGAAACCTCAGCCAGGTAAAGGCTGGTTCACAATAAACCGGGAACGGAAACGACAACGAGAAATAATCTATAATAATAATAAATCTGTAAGCGAAATTTTTCTGGTAATTTTCGCTTTTCCAAAAATAATTGGTCCTAACATATATAATTAATTAATTATCCTGAAACCGAAAATCGCTTTTTTGAAATTTTTGTTTGTATGTCTGTCTGTCTGTCTGTCTGTCTGTCTGTCTGGATGTTTGTTACCTTTTCACGCGATAATGGCTGAACGGATTTCGATGAAAATTGGAACATAAATTAACTTCGTTGTAACTTAGATTTTAGGCTATATGGCATTCAAAATACTTTATTTAAAAGGGGGGGTTATAAGGGGGCCTGAAGTAAATAAACCGAAATATGTCGCTTATTATTGATTTTTGTGAAAAATGTTACATAACAAAAATTTCTTTAAAAATGATTTCCGATAAGTTTTATTCCAGGCAAAATTTTGATAGGACTGATATTTAAGTCTGTCTGTCTGTCTGTCTGGATGTTAGTTACCTTTTCAGGCGATAATGGCTGAACGGATTTCAGTGAAAATTTGAATATAAATTAAGTTCGTTGTAACTTAGATTTTAGGCTATGTAGCATTCAAAATACTTTATTTAAAAGGGCGGTTATAAGGGGGCCTGAATTAAATAAACCAAAATATCTCGCTTATTATTGATTTTTGTGAAAAATGTTACATAACGGAAGGTTCTTCAAAAATGATTTTCGATAAGTTTTATTCCAGGCAAAATTTTGATAGCTCTGATATTTAAGGATATAAAAGAGTTTTAAAATAACAATACAATACATTTCCACCGCCGCCTCAGATTGTAGCGTCGTTGTTCCGTAACTGCTATGTGCAAACTATTAAATTTTTTAGTAGGAAGAAAAACAAATTTATTCGTTCTATGGCAGTAGTGCATAGAAGATCGTGAATTTTTACATTTTTACACAATCAACTCTATTAATTTGGAGTGATTTATTAAAGGATGCATTCAAGACTAATTTAGAAAAATGTTAAACGAGTTATATTTGCACCAAATGAGTGGTCTCTGGATCAAAATGATAGCATTTTAATTATTTAAATACAATTTAAATTAAGTAACATATTAAACGATTTATTCTTCTATCAAACACGAGTGTTCCCTGGACCCAATGTTCTATTTTAATTATGTAATTACTTTATATTTATTTCTAATAAGTGCAGCGGAGCGCACGGGTACAGCTAGTGTTAAAATAAATGTATTTAAATGTGAACATTCACAATTAACGAGAAGATTAACGGGAACGTGAAAGTTAATTGTGAATGCTCACATTCAAATGTACTTATTTTAACAATATTTCCGTTATCGTTGTCGTTTCCGTTCTCGGTTTATTGTGAACCAGTCTTAACTTGTCCCAACCAAGATTCGAGCCGGAAGCCGATCGTTTCACAGTCAGGTGTGCTAACCGTTTACTCTACAGCGATTATTATTATTATTATTATTATTATTATTATTATTATTATTATTATTATTATCATTATATCATTATTATTAGTAGTATTACTGTTATCATCATCATTATCGTAATCATTAGGATGATTAAGATTATGATTATCAGCATTATTATGATGGTTATTATTTATTACTGTCTTGTAAGTTATCATTAGGTACAAGTATTAGAAATCTGATTAATTCTTAATTTGTTATTCTCGTTCCTATAACATAGGATAATTATTGTAAATCATATAGGCCTATATAATTTTATATTGTAACATGGCTAGAATACGATAATGATTGTTCTGTAACAATAATTTATAACGTGCACACCAATAGAAAGTGTAGTTTTCTATAGTATAGGCTGGTTCAGAATAAACCGGGAACGGAAACGAGAACGGAAATAATGTTAAAATAAATGTACAGTATTAAATGTGAGCATTCAGAATAGTTAATTGTGAATACTTACCTTTAAATACATTTATTTTAAAAATATTTCCGTTCTAGTTCTCGTTGCCGTTTTCGTTCTCGGTTTATTGTGAACCAGCTTTTAATATTTTCATGTTTCATATCATTGTGTTACAAACAATTTTTTTATTTAGTTGCTATAAAAGATAGCCTAATTACTATAAAGTGTAAACCATCTTGGACTATATAGCCTCATTTTCAACTATCTTTATTAAAATATCAATTAATACTATCCGTCCAATAACGAGTTTTCATGCGTTGAAAGGTTCCGTACAAATTTTACGGAACAAATGTTTGAGTCATGAGTCCTGCGCTAACAGGTTAACTCGCAGTTATTCGAGAACCAGTAAAAATTTTGAGTGGCCATCACTTTTAAAAGTAATTTCCATCCTTTCTCAACATTTCTCTCGCTTTGACCCCCCATCTAACGTGAAAAACAAAAAAGTTTTCAAAGGTGAAAGGTGAAGTTGCAAATGTCTATTCTGAACACATCAATCTCCATCGAAGTTAATATTTTTTTTCTCACTTTCCAAAAAATATTTTCAGTTCGATTTTTTTCCTATGTTTTCCTTAGACATTGAGCTATCAATCCAAAAAATTACAGCGCGATTGATTAAGTATTATAGGAGCTACGACATGATATATATTTAAAGAACCGGGAAATGCATAAGCCAATGCTTCCTATAGGAGCACGGCCCGAGCGATATTGCTTGCTTATCAGTACAACAGTCCCGCATAGACGTCCGAGACTGTCGGGAGTGATCTAGTATCGGTAATCTCGGGAGCAAGAGAATCTCGTGTTCTCTATCAATGAGTCATTTGGCTACGTTAGGTACTCGCGCACTGGGCGAGACTGCGGTGATTACGCAACCGAGAACGGGCGATAATATGAGGCAGTCTGCCCGACTCTAACTATTATATTGTGAGTTCTGTTTTTTGTTCACTCTTTTCTGTGCATGCGTTATATTCTCATTGGTTTGCAGATTAAAAGTTGATCAACATACAAGTTTGGATTATGAACTGAGGTATAATCTATATACATTCGAATTGAAATGAGTTTTAACAAGCATGAAACAGATAATTTTTAGAGCACTATGCCTAGTTGGTGACTCAGTCATGACCAGTCTTAGGAAGTTCATACTAAACACTGATTTCAAGTTGAGTGCAGCAGGCATGTAGATCTATTGCACTATTGATACAGTCAACTCACAATAAATCCGCAACTAATGATGGATGAGAAGAATCTTGAGGTATTGCATTCAACTTCTTGTGATTGGAGGATTTAACTTCTGTCACGTTGAAAACCGCTCATTAAACTGCACAACTCCACTGCAAACATTAGTACGTTATTAAACTGCTTCTGTACTGTGCCTATTATTGTAATGTGATTCAATATTGAAAGCTCTTTCGTCACTGAAAAACGCGAACATATTTCTGGAACGTACTATACTCACTAACTCAGTACTGTTTGCTGTGACCGTAAGGCGAATTTGACTGCAAATGCGGTCTTGGTTCTGTGTGGAGGACGTGTGGACGTTTACTACTAGAAGGGGTGGGGTGAAGTACATTAAAAAACTCAGGTACAATAAAAATTGAAGTAAAGATAAAATGATGTTCCTTTATTATATTATATTATATTATTATGTGACCTGCTGCCAGAAAGCAAAAGGAGAACAATGGCAAAGGAAGCTCTTAATAGATATAGGAGTATTTTCTGCGGACCTCTGAAAAACTATCTAAGGAAGAGACTACTGAAGTGCTTTGTGTGGAGTGTGGCATTGTATGGGCAGAAACATGGACATTACGACGAAACAAAGAGAAGTGAATAGAAGCATTTGAAATGTGGATATGGAGAAGAATAGAGCGTGTGAAGTGAAAGACAGAATAAGAAATGAAGCTGTGTTGGAAAGAGTAGGTGACGAAAGAATGATGTTGAAACTGATCAGGAAGAGAAAAAGGAATTGGTTGGGTCACTGACTGAGAAGAAACTGCCTTCTGAAGGATGCACTAGAAGGAATGGTAAACGGGAGAAGAGTTCGGGGCAGAAGAAGATATCAGATAATAGACGACATTTAGATATATGGATCATATGCGAAGACTAAGAGGAAGGTAGAAAATAGGAAAGATTGGAGAATGCTGGGTTTGCAGTGAAAGACCTGCCCTTAGGCAGAACACGTATTCATGTATGTATGTGTGTATGTGTGTATGTATGCATGTATGTATGTATGTATGCATGTTACTAGCTGAAAGCACCCGACGTTGCCCGGATTTTCCTTTTCGCTTCTTGACTTAAGAAGATCTCGAAAACTCAATGTAGAAAACCAAAACGTTACTTACATGAATTAATGACCTTCTTAACCAAAACGTCTGCCAGGGTTAATTCAGTTTAAAGAAGTTAAAGGTCAGGCACGGAAAAGAAAAATGTCATGTACCTCACATTCTTAAGTTTACCTAAATTTAGCTAAACTAAACCATACTCTTCGTTCTTTCTACGACAATTTTGCATTGAGCCAATGTTCTACATTGATCTAAAGTTGTGCTGACATACATTTGAGCCGTTCAGAGCAGAAATGATCTAAGTCAAAAATGGGTAATGAGGCTTAAAGTAAACATTCTGTAAAATACAGCGCAAAGTAGCAATTAATATTCAATTCATTTAAACTATTAGTAGTCAATGAATAGAACAAAGGACATATTAATTGCTACTTTGCGCTGTATTTTACAGAATTTTTACTTCAAACCTCATTACCCAATTTTGACTTAACACCACTTCTGCTCTGAACAGCTCATTTCATGTAATTTCCTGCCTATGTCTGCTTTCGTTTGGCGTTTAAAGACATTTGACGATATTTATTTATTTATTTATTTATTTATTTATTTATTTATTTATTTATTTATTTATTTTTATTGCTAGTAAGTTAGAAATGAATACAATGCAAGATAAACTAGCCCACTCCTGAATGAGAAATAGGAAATTCTCTTTTTCCCAGTTTGAACCCCTTGGGGTGTCGTGGTGAATTAAATTTAGCCTACCTCTTAATCGACCGTACCAAAGAATCAATATGAAAATAATAAAATATTTATATAATACATTATATTGAAGGATTTTGCACTCCTTGGCCGATGTACGTCAGTGTATATCATATCCGGTTTCTTAAATATGACTTAAAATGACATCTTTCAAATACAGAATCATTATATCATTCATATTTTATATACTGTATACTGTATAATCTCACAATAAATAATTTTTGGACGTAATATTTTCAGAGACACTTATTTTAAAAATTAACATATTAATCTTTTCAGTAGGCTTAAAATAAATACTACATTGGCGACATGATTGTACTGATGGAATTTCGTAATAACACATAATCGGACATGAACAACAATATTTTGAGAGACATATATTTAAGAATTAATACAAAGTTATTTTCAGTGGGCTTATGTACATACATACATTCACGTACTACATTAGAAAATGGCAAAAGTATTACTGAATTAATTTTTCATATGCGTACAATTCTTTGTTTTCCCTTATTTTATACAAATAGCCTACGTATACAAATATTTAGGTGTGCCCACTCGAGAAGTAGGTACGTAGTTCACAATGTAAAAAATACACAGTATCTTAGCTAATATCAGCAGGTTTGAACGACTATCCTTGAGCTTTATTTTAATATGGTCATTACGAATGCTAGTTGCACTGGAAATTACAGATGCTTAAAATCGAAATGTTATTTATATTATTTATTATTATTATTTATTTAATCTGGTAGAGATAAGGCCATCAGGCCTTCTCTTCCCTTCTACCAGGGGATTACAACTACAATATTAAAAATACAGGGACATTATTTTATTTTTACTAACATTTTTAATATTAACTTGGCTATATCTATGGATCCACGCCGTTTGCTACCCCTTCCACGACTGGAGTTCGATGATACTGGCGTAATATATAAACAAATCACTTTACTAGGTATAGGAGGGAAGAAAAGTAGTTCATCCATTTACGTAAACTAGGAAATATCACGATTTTGAGTTTGATAATTTTCATGAGGTTTTTGATTAATCAAAATACAGTACAGTATTAACAATGAGTGTTTTTACTCACAAACTGAACTATCCATGTGAAAGTATTCATTATGCAGTGTATATTATACTGTCTACAGCACATTAGCGTACACTATAGAGAATGAAGTTAAATTGAAAAATAATCATATGTAGATATTTAAACACATTTTTTAAAATGGTGGCCGTTCATTTCTATACAGGCTTCAGTTCTAATGTGCATATTATTGCATTATAGACTATTGTACGTAATTCCAATTACCAGGTTCGTACTTCGTATCAGTAACTCATGTTGAAATAATTCTGTACCTACTCTATAAAAGAGACCTTACGTACTATAAATTCAATCTTCACTTCTGCCCGATCCGAAAAGACAAAATTACTCAGACATGCTATCTACTGTCCGTCCAAGTGGTTACATCGCAGCGTCGTAGAAAGGGAGGAAATCACGTGACAGTTAATTACTTAACGAGGCCCTGTCATTTAAGTTACTTTAAACAGTTGTATAATATTACGTAGACGTCCAATTCCTAACAGAAATTAATGTTCTCAGGAAAGAGCTAAGACAGCCCAGCCACTAGCATTTACAGAGAGGCGAATAGAAGCAAGTGGGGGGACCGGGATGCGACGTAGGCAAATGGAAAATGGTGCAATATTGAAAGTTCTTTAGTCACTGGAAAACGCGAACATATTTTTGGAACGTACTGTTTACCATGACCGTAAGGCTACTATGGCTGTATATGCGGTCTTGGATCTGTATGGAGGACAGTTGAACTTCATTAGTAGAAGGGGTGGGAGTGAAGTACATTCATAAACTCAGGTACAATAAAAATTGAAGTAAAAATAAAATGATGTCCCTGTACAATTACAATTATAATTACAATTAATATAAAATTTACAAATACAATAAAATCAAAGCACTAAAAGATTAACTGATTAATAAAATCTATACAATTTTGTATCATACAAATGCGTGAGATAAAAACATCTATCGTTTTACCAAATAATATTGTCTCTTCTATTACGTTCAGGGGACGCGGTAGCGTCGCCGTTAAGTCGTAACGCTACGAAACCGGAAGGTCGCCGGTTCGATACCGGATGAAGTCATGGATTTTTCTATTGGTCTAATCCTTCCAGCCGCATTATAGCCCTGGAATCTACTCATCCTCTAACAGAAATTAGTACCAGGGACATTTCCTTGGGGGTGAAGGCGACAGGAACGTAGGATTGACACCCCTACTGCCTTAACATACCGATTGTCTGTAAAGCTGGGAGCCTTAACTTCTGGGCCACCTGGCCTGTCATGGGGTTGCCTTTACTTATTACTTTTGCACGAGTTATTTCAACCAACTCTTGTTCCATTGCATAATTTTGGTGGGTAAGCATTTCGCAATAGCATTATTGGTGATTCAGTATTAAGTACGCGGTGACATTCCATGTGATTTGAAGAATTTACTTGGACCATCACACTCTTACTACGTCATACTACTTTTGACCACTAAAACGGTACGAAAGGACGTATTTTAACCAATCATGGCTGCTTATCGCACAATTTTATCGCGTCCCTAGCATTTGTTTAATTTTATCGCGTCCCTAGCATTTGTTTCTTTGTTTGCCAACATTTGAAACTGCGCTGGTCTGGACGTCAATAAATATATATATATATATATATATAAAATTACAAACCACTCCAGTCGATACACAGCATTTTCAAATATGACTCGCATTGGCATTCAAGAACAAGAATTAATAAAAATCACTGATCATACCTATGCATCTTCTGAAATCCGATTTACAAATAAATTAAGAGCACCATTCGGAAATCCTGAATAGGTTGAATACACCATGTAGGCCTAAATCAACGAGTTCCACTTCTATTACGCACACGTCCAATATAACATCAATTGAACCACCAACCACATTCAAATTTGAAAATTGTACTTTTAAAATAATTCCTTTTGAAATTATTCATTCTGAAATCCTGAATAAGTTGAATACACCATGTAGGCCTAAATCAACGAGTTCCACTTCTATTACGCACACGTCCAATATAATATAAATTGAACCACCAACCACATTCAAATTTGAAAATTGTACATTCAATAATTATTCCTTTTAAAATTATTCATGTTTATTTTTTATGTCGTCGTCGTTAATTAAAACTTTTCTAACACTTGTGTATATAAATTATACTTCTGCTATATGATATTATGGATAGTCACGTATCAGAGATTGTTTAATATTACGATTTATTGAAAATCATCTGTCAAGTGACGTTGATTACTGGGATTCGGATAATTGAAGTAGAATGCAACTGTCTTAATAAAAATGAAACTGAATCAACTCATTCATTCATTCATTCATTCATTCATTCATTCATTCATTCATTCATTCATTCATTCATTCATTCATTCATTCATTCATTCATTCATTCATTCATTCATTCATTCATTCATTTATTTTATTGCATAGATTTTACATGAGCAATGAAGCTTTAAGATGTGGAACATGTCAACATTTTACAATATTACAATTACAATTTTTACAAATTTTTATAGTTTTACAATTTAGTATTTTCTACAATTTTTACAATTTTGTACAATTTTTTTACATTTTGGCGAGATGTAGTGACTTCTTGACTAGTAACCGTCTACAGACTTCAATGAAGATTCCATAGTTGGCACAACTGCCATCTAGCGTAATGGTGCAATAATACATTTGAAGACAGGTTTATTTTCGTAAGTCAATTAATATTTTATTGTATTGGAGTACTTTGTTACTTATAATCTTTATATGCTTTCTTCTAATCCTGTAATAGTCAATTAAATCCCACTCGAGATTTGATTTTCTCTAGATACATCAAAACCTCTAGTGAAATTACTGTTGATAAATCACAGACTTCACTGCCTACAACTGTATCGAGAAAGTCAAAGCAAGGTTCTGGACTATGTTATTGCTACTAACTGAATGGATTTTCTAGATTTTAACTTTCGTAATGAACAACAATATTATTTTTAATTGTGTTTTATTTTTCTCCACGGCCTCGTGAAACTCTACAGTATGTTGAATATAATATAAATAAAAGACAATTGGCTGTAAACTAGGTCATTCTATTATCATATATGAAGAGTCCACTGCAAGAATGATGGATGTCATTTGCAATACATTTTGCAGGAGAAGCAATTGAAAGTTTGAAATGCTTAGCGCTCAAAGCTTAACTGTGATTTTCCGATCATTACTGGACATTGACTATCAGTGTTAATGCCATGTAACTCTCTATGTACACGGACATCATTTTATTTTACTAACATTTTTAATATTAACCTGGCTATATCCGTGGATTAAGGTCTACAACCGGAAACACCGCTTGCTCCCCCTTCCAAGACTGGAGTTCGATGATACTGGCGTAAAATTCACATCACTCTACTAGGTATAGGAGGGAAGAAAAGTAGTTCATCCATTTACGTAAACTAGGAAGTATGGCGATTTTGAGTTTGATAATTTTCATTAGGTTTTTGTTTAATCAAAATACAGTACAGTATTAACACTTAGTGTTTTTACTCACGAACTGAGTTATCCATGCGAACGTATTCATTATGCAGTGTATATTGTACTGTTACAGCACATTAGCGTACAATATAGAGAATGAAGTTAAATTGAAAAATAATCATAATATGGATAGTTAAACAAATTTTTGAAAATGGTGGCCGTTCATTTCGATACAGGCTTTAGTTCTTTTGTGCATATTATCGCACTATAGACTATTGTACCTAATTCCAATTACCAGTTTCGTCCTTCGTACTAGTAACTCATGTTGAAATAATTCTGTACCTACTCTATAAAAGAGTACCTTACGTACTGTAAATTCAGTCTTCACTTCTGCCCGATCCGAAAAGATAAAATTACTCAGACATGCTATCTACTGTCCGTTCAAGTGACTTTGTCGTAGGGTCGTAGAAAGGTGGGGAAATCACGTGACAGTTACTTAACGAGGCCCTTTTATTTAAGTTATTTTAAAAAGTTGTGTAATATTACGTAGACGTCCAATTCCTAACAGAAATTAATGTTTTCATAAAAGAGCTAAGACAGCCCAGCTACTAGACTTTACAGAGGGGCGAACAGAAGCAGGTGGGGGAAACCGGGATGCGTCGTAGGCAAACGGAGGACAGTACCTGTGCGAAAATATTATTCAATATTAAAATCTCTTTCGTCACTGGAAAATGCGAACATATATCTGGAACGTACTATACTCAGTAACTCAGTACTGCACACGCGTCCTCTGTTCTGTGTGGAGAACCTTTGGAAGTTTACTAGTAGAGGGGGTGGGAGTGAAGTACATTCAAAAATTCAGATACAATAAAAATTGAAGTAAAAATAAAATGATGTCCCTGCACATTCTATATGTCTTAAGGTATGCATTGACAGTCTTGGTTCATTTTCGACAAGAAAGTGACATCCATCATTCTTGCAGTGGACTCTTATATATTCAATATTTTGGTATCCATTTCCTAAGTTTTAATCTATGCTTTCTTCTTATTTGGAAGGTTAAATCTGTAAACTTTTGCAAATATCGGGCAAAGCATGTACGTACGTACGTACGTACATACATACATACAACATACATACATACATACATACATACATACATACATACATACATACATACATACATACATACATACATACATACATACATACATACATACATACATACATACATACATACATACATACATACATACATGCATACATACATACATACATACATAATGTTTAAATGCTAGGAAGAAGAGTTGGAGTACTTACCTTAAAAAACTTTCCACAGGTCAACGTGGCGATCTGAAGCGTGTCGATGTTGAACTGCAACAAACTATTACGTAGGTGCAATGTTGCCAAAACGATCTGAGAAAAAATTAATACCGGTTGTGTGTTCCAATTTTCGGCAGTAAATCGTTGAAACCAGTTATCTTCTCAATATCTCGAATCGGTGAAGGGCTTGAAAGTGGGGGTACGTTTTCCCCGCGGAAAAAAAGTAGAGGTACGGCCTGTACTGCGTTACCCAACGATTTAAGCCTAGCATACATACGCACACAGATTAACTTTTATATATTACATTATATTATATTATATTATATTATATTATATTATATTATATTGTGTTTTATATTATTTTATTTTACTATATAATATGCTATGACTATTGATAAGATTTTATGTATTCGACAGATATTGGAGAAATATGGGAGTAAGTATAAGGGTACAGTTCATCAGTTATTCATAGATTTCAAAAAGGCATATGACTCGGTTAAGAGAGAAGTTTTATATAATATTCTTATAGAATTTGGTATTCCCAAAAAACTAGTTCGATTAATTAAAATGCCTCTGAATGAAACGTACAGCAGAGTCCATATAGGCAAGCTTCTGTCAGATGCGTTTCCAATTCACTGCGGGCTAAAGCAAGGAGATGCACTATCACCTTTACTTTTTAACTTTGCTCTAGAGTATGCCATTAGGAAAGTCCAGGAAAACAAAGAGGGTTTGGAATTGAACGGGTTACATCAGCTTCTGGTCTATGAGGATGAAGTGAATATGTTAGGAGAAAATACACAAACTATTAGGGAAAACACGGGAATTTTACTTGAAGCAAGTAAAGCGATAGGTTTGGAAGTAAATCCCGAAAAGACAAAGTATATGATTATGTCTCGTGACCAGAATATTGTACGAAATGGAAATATAAAAATTGGAGATTTATTCTTCGAAAAGGTGGAAAAATTTAAATATTTCGAAACAACAGTAACAAATATAAATGACTCTCGGGACGAAATTAAACGCAGAATAAATATGGGAAATGCCTGTTGTTATCCGGTTGAGAAGCTTTTGTCATCTAGTCTGCTGTCAAAAAATCTGAAAGTTAGAATTTATAAAACAGTTATATTACCGGTTGTTCTTTATGGTTGTGAAACTTGGACTCTCACTTTGAGAGAGGAGCAGAGATTAAGGATGTTTGAGAATAAGATTCTTAGGAAAATGTTTGGGGCTAAAAGGGATGAAGGTACAGGAGAATGGAGAAAGTTACGCAACGCAGAACTGCACGCATTGTATTCTTCACCTGACATAATTAGGAACATTCAATCCAGACGTTTGAGATGGGCAGCACGTATGTGCGAATCCAGAAATGCATATAGAGTGTTAGTTGGGAGACCGGAGGGAAAAAGACCTTTAGGGAGGCCGAGACGTAGATGGGAGGATAATATTAAAATGGATTTGAGGGAGGTGGGGTATGATGATAGAGATTGGATTGATCTTGCACAGGATAGGGACCGATGACGGGCTTATGTGACGGCGGCAATGAACCTGCGGGCTCCTTAAAAGCCATTTTTAAGTAAGTTGTTTGTAAGTATAAATGCATAAAGAAAATATATAAAATTGTTCTCCACCAAAAGTACTATTTTATTTCGTTTACTCATGTTATATAACAGTTCTTTGTATTAATGTTAGGTTTATTTTTTTGGAAACCTTCTGCTTTCTCCTTCTTCCGAAATCAAGTATTTTCTCAATTATGTTCAGGTGATTGTGCAAAGGTAATTAAAACATGAACTGCATTTTCGTTGAACAAGAAATTATTTTGAAAGTTATTCGTAGTTTAGTTTATCCTTGTTTTGCAGCAGCGTACGTGACTCAAAAACTAGCACGCTGTTCTTCCATTCAGGCGGTACGGGTTCGATACCCGGCCAGGTCGTGATGGAATTTGTGGCGACAAAGGAGACGTTGCATAAAGTTTTTCTCGGGGCA
Source organism: Periplaneta americana (assembly GCF_040183065.1). Lineage (NCBI taxonomy): Eukaryota > Metazoa > Arthropoda > Insecta > Blattodea > Blattidae > Periplaneta > Periplaneta americana. Next base: position 5,949,659 of record NC_091129.1, on the reverse strand, counting down.
CTTTACGTTTCTCTCTATCATTTCATGATCACTCTCACCACCTCTTCCTTACATCTATTGAATACAAGAGTAAGAATGGACTGTGGTGAAGTCTTTCGTGTAATATGGGTTTGTCGTGTATTACAGACGTGGACAAATTATTAGCAAAATTGAAGATTTTTATTATATATTTTTACAAAATATGATTCTTCAATTTAGACTACAGTTAACATTTTCGTGTATTTCCAAATAATTAGCCAAATTGAAGATTTGTATTGTATATTTTTCAAAATGTAACTCTTCAATTTGGACTACATTTGATATTTTTGCATATTTACAAATTATTAGCAAAACTGAAGGTTTTTATTTTCTATTTTTACAAAATTCGATTCGATTTGGACTATAGTTGACATTTGGGATATTTCCAAATTATTAGCAAAACTGAAGATTTTTGTTTTATATTTTTACAAAATTTGGCTCTTCAATGCAGTTGACATTTTTGCTAATTTACAAATTATTAGCAAAATTGAATATTTTTATTAGACTATATATTTTTTACAAAACTTGACTCTTCAATTTAAACTACAGTTGAATTTTTGCATATTTCTGTCTACTGTAATGATAGAAGTATGCAAAATTGTCAACTGTATTCTAAATTGAAAAGTCAAATTTTGTAAACAGAATTATCATAAAAATCGTCAATTTTGTTAATAATTTGTCCACGTCTGTATGTTGTCTTTCATGAGTTTTACAAAATTGCTAATTTCTCTTTGGCGTTACAGAAATACAGAATCCCGATATAAGTGTCTTCCCTCACATCGCAAACTAAGTGGCATTTTGTTTTATCCCTCGTACGATTACTGTGAAATCGATTTCCGTTTCTGCGGTTGTAACTTTATTTTCTAAAACCTGTTTATTGGAGGGAATCCGTGTAAACAATATAAATATTATAAAACAAACAGGCTTGCGCCTACAACTTACCTGTGCCTCAACAGATATTCGAAGTGTTCTTCTCCTTCAGTAGGGCTGCACTGAAATCCTCGAGTAATATGTCTATACGTTTGCGAAATTTTCGAACTGAGTTGTAGGATAATTTCCTCCACTTAAAATAAAATTAAGTACCTCTCCTTTATGTATTTTTGTGTGCTGAAGCCAGAAACTACATAATATGGCACACCACGCACCATTTTTATACAAAACTACAGGGACAACATTTTATTTTTACTTCAATTTTTATTGTACCTGAGTTTTTGAATATACTTCGCTCCCACCCCTTCTACTAACGAAGTTCAACCGTCCTCCACACAAATCCAAGACCGCATATACAGTCATAGTAGCCTTGCGGTCATAGTAAACAGTACGTTCCAAATATATGTTCGCGTTTTCCAATGACGAAAGAGCTTTCAATATTGCATCATTTTCTCACAGGTACTGTCGTCCATTTGCTCGCTTCGCATTCCGGTTTTCCCCACCAGTATTTATTCGCCTCTTTGTAAAGGCTAGTGGCTGGGCTGTCTTAGCTCTTTTCTGAGAACATTAATTTCTGTTAGGAATTGGAAGTCTACGTAATATTATAAACTGTTTAAAATAACTTAATTAAAAGGGCCTCGTTAAGTAATTAACTATCACGTGATTACCTCCCTTTCTACGACCCTGCAACAAAACCACTTGGACGGACAGTAGATAGCATGTCTGAGTAATTTTATCTTTTCGAATCGGACAGAAGTGAAGACTGAATTTACAGTACGTAAGGTCTCTTTTATAGAGTAGATACAGAATTATTTCAACATGAGTTACTAGTACAAAGGACGAAACTGGTAATTGGAATTAGGTACAATAGTCTACAGTATAGTACGATAATATACACAAAAGAAATGAAGTCTGTATCGAAATGAACGGCCACCATTTTCAAAAATATGTTTAAATATCCATATTATGATTATTTTTCAATTTAACTTCATTCTCTATATTGTACGCTAATGTGCTGTAGACAGTATAATATACACTGCATAATGAATACGTCCGCATGGACAGCTCAGTTCGTGAGTAAAAACACTCATTGTTAATACTGTACTGTATTTTGATTAAACAAAAACCTAATGAAAATTATCAAACTCAAAATCGTGATATTTCCTAGTTTACGTAAATGGATGAACTACATTTCTTCCCTCCTATATCTAGTAGAGTGATTTGTTTGTGTTTTACACCAGTATCATCAAACTCCAGTCGTGGAAGGGGGTAGCACACGGTATTTCCGGTTCTTTAAAGGTATAGCCAGGTTAATATTAAAAATGTTAGTAAAAATAAAATGATGTCCCCGTATTATATTATATTATATTATATTATATTATATTATACAATACTATGCTATGCTATAATATACTATACTAATACTATACTATACTAATACTATACTATACTATACTAATACTATACTATACTATACTATACTATACTAATACTATACTATACTATACTATACTATACTAATACTATACTATACTATACTAATACTATACTATACTATATTATACTATACTATACTATACTATACTATACTAATACTATACTATACTATACTAATACTATACTATACTATATTATACTATACTATACTAATACTATACTAATACTATACTATACTATACTATACTATACTAATACTATACTATACTCTACTAATACTATACTATACTATACTATACTATACTAATACTATACTATACTATACTAATACTATACTATACTATACTATATTATACTATACTATACTAATACTATACTAATACTATACTATACTATACTATACTATACTATACAATACTATGCTATGCTATACTATACTGCACTAATACTATACTATATTATACTATACTATACTAATACTATACTATACTAATACTAATACTATACTAATACTATTACTATACTATACTACACTACACTATACTATACTAATACTAATACTATACTATACTATACTATACTATACTATACTATACTATACTATGCTAATACTATACTATACTATACTAATACTATATTATACTATACTATACTAATATTGTACTATACTAATACTGTACTGTACTATACTATACTATACTATACTATACAATACTATACTATACTAATGCTAATACTATACTATACTATACTAATACTATACTAATACTGTACTATATTAGACTATACTACACTAATACTATATTATACTATACTAATACTATACTATACTATACTAATACTATACTATACTATACTAATACTATACTAATACTGTACTATACTAATACTGTACTATACTATACTATACTATACAATACTACACTATACTAATACTAATACTATACTATACTATACTAATACTGTACTATACTAATACTGTACTATATTATACTCTACTATACTATACTAATACTGTACTATACTAATACTGTACTATATTATACCATACTATACTAAACAATACTATACTATATTAATACTGTAATATACTAATACTGTACTATACTATACTATACTATAATATACAATACTATACTAATACTAATACTAATACTATACTATACTATACTATACTATACTATACTAATACTAATACTATACTATACTATAATATATTATACTATATTATACTATACTGTACTATACTATACTATACTAATACTGTACTATACTATACTATACTATACTATACAATACTATACTAATACTAATACTATACTATACTATACTATACTATACTATACTATACTAATACTGTACTATACTAATACTGTACTATATTATACTAATACTATACTATACTATACTATACTATACTAATACTAATACTATACTATACTATACTATATTATGCTATACTATACTATACTATACTATACTAATACTAATACTAATACTATACTATACTATAGTATACTATACTATACTATACTATATTATAATATACTAATACTATACTATACTAATACTAATACTAATACTATACTATACTATACTATACTATACTATACTATACTATATTATAATATACTAATACTATACTATACTAATACTAATACTAATACTATACTATACTAATACTAATACTAATACTATACTATACTAATACTATACTACACTACACTACACTATACTACACTAGATATGCTTCTTAGCCAGCAGGCTGGGTATGCTTAGTTTTAATATCTCCTCTGCGAATGGGCAGTCATTGGGAACAAAAACACTGGCCACAAAGAAACATCTCTTGAAACTCACACAAAAAAGAGGGTCAGCAACAAATGTAATATCAGCATGAAGAGAAACAGGCGGTATAAAACATTTGATGAAATGTGGGTTGTTAATAAATTATGTCAATCTAACAGTTTCTGTAAAATATGCCTTTAATATTTTCTACAGGACATGTTACACTTCATCACTTTTCATATTAAATTCAGTAACGCTACATTCACATTGCTAATAGTTTGAATGCATGTTGCGGAAAAATAGTACCTTATAAAGAAAATCGAAGCTCAGTTTTGAAGTCAGAACTTCAAGAAACTATAACTACTGTAGCATAAATTTTGGAAAAGTTTTTGTGATCCTTAATGTTGCAGACCTGTGACATTAAAAATTCGTTGTAACTATTTAATTTGATGAAATTCCTTGAAAATATTTGATTAAGATGTATTGTAGATAAATACAATTCTAAAAATGCGGTGGTTATTACATGATGTGCATAAAGATCTGGTTAAGATGTAAATTTAATAACTTTTGTAACATATCTATAATTTCATTATATTGATCTCATAATTAGTTGCAATTTTGTCCATTCTTTTTCTAAAAGTTTCCACTTAATATATAGGCCTATATATGTAATATTTAGGAAAAATTGAGTTCTAAATACTAATCATAATTTATCAAATAAATATTCAACGAGTACTTGTAATTCAAAATATAGTATATTGCGATACAAGTATGGTAAATGCATTATAACAGAATCGAGGAAACGACTTGAAAAAGGAAAATAAAGAGAAGCCTAGTTTCAGAGATTCTGTTACGCAGTTAACGCACGTCTATCGCACATTATTTTTTGGACGATCGTCATTTAAATAAATATATTTTTGATACTGAATATTGCATAATTTGTTTGATAAGTAAAAATTTTCCCTTATAAGAAACTTACGAACGTCGTAGCCAAGGCAGTATGTAGGCATTTGTTTTTATTTACCAGCACACTAGTGCGGTAAGTAGTTATAACAGCACTGTGATTTCATTTGTTTGCATAGCAACCAAAACGTGGTGACGTAAGTTACTGTCAATTTACAAATCATCTAAACAACAGTGGTAGGTAGGGGAAAAGCATGATCGTCCAAAAATATGTTTAATATACTCTAAAACCCTTTCTTTGGGACTTCAGACATTTTCCGTTTATTTATTTTGTGTAAATTAAGTAATAATAGCCAGATTTTTTTTAACAAATGTAACTTTTTCGTCTAACCCGAACTAATCAAACCCTAATTGTCTGAAAGAGCCTTCAAATCCAAATATATTGCCGTGATTCATAGCCTTTCCTGGACGTTTGGATTCCACAGACTTCAGCTTGTCTTGCTGCAGAAACCATTCTCTTCGGCTTTCAACGTACTTCTTCCAAGAATCTATAAAGGAAAATAAGCCTATACCATTATGTGTGTCACATTGAATTTTTATATTGATGACGATGATATTTATTATATTATATTCACAGAAAAGTTCTTTCAACTCTCCTTTTGTCAGTAACGAATATATTGCAAGGGCAGAGATTTAGCAGAGTCCTTTTCATGTGATAATTTCTGACGAAGTGTTACATTAGAATAATTGCTTCTTTATCCTTAAATTGTCCCTACTTTATTTTTTCTCTACTCGTTTCAAGCTATAATTTGATATAAATGTTAGGCAAAATTATCTTGCAAGACAATAATATTTTTTTTTGTTCAGTTCCTTCAAGGTTAATTGAAGGTTTTCAAACCAGACATAACTATTCCACAAGATTTTTTTATTGGGTTATTTTACGACGCTGTATCAACATCTAGGTTATTTAGCGTCTGAATGATATGAAGGTGATAATGCTGGTGAAATGAGTCCAGGGTCCAGCACCGAAAGTTACCCAGCATTTGCTCGTATTGGGTTGAGGGAAAACCCCGGAAAAAACCTCAACCAGGTAACTTTCCCCGACCGGGATTCGAACCCGGGCCACCTGGTTTCGCGCCCACACGCGCTGACCACAGATGTGGGCATTCCACAAGAAAAATCGTAGATATTCAAGATTTAAGTTCTAATCCATATGGTGGCAAATTTGTTGTCATAATGCAGATAATCCTCTGATTGAGGTTCTGGCTGATATGTAGGCTACATCTTATTATCAGGCAGTACATCTCACTTGACGATATGTGTCAGAGGAAGAACAATTGTTTGTATGCATCTGAAGTCTGACTAGTGTAATATGTAGCTAGTCAGCGATGTATGCAATGAAGGGGGATAGAAACTAGACACCCTGCACCATTAGCTTCTGGCCTAGTTGCCGCATAAGTGGTGCCTTCTTGGTACCATTTGTGAGGTTCAGACCTGTCTTCGAACAGTTGACTAAAGAAACAATTGCAATTTAGTCATAAAATTTGATTGAGGTAATAATCACATTTCATTTAACAGATATTTAAGTTACCTTGCATTGAATTACACATTTTGATAAAAATATGTTTTCTAATTTAACTCTTCAATATTGATTATGTACGTACTCCAAATTTCAGCAACTGATCCTCCGTCGCCGCCATATTCTTGAGGAAGAGATTTCTTTGGAATGTGATCAGAAAGACTTTCTATGCCATTTTCATGGACGTGAATCTGGAAGTAAAAATGTTATTACCTATACTTACTTACAAATGGCTTTTAAGGAACCCGAAGGTTCATTGCCGCCCTCACATAAGCCCGCCATCGGTCCCTATCCTGTGCAAGATTAATCCAGTCTCTATCATCACACCCCACCTCCCTCAAATCCATTTTAATATTATCCTCCCATCTACGTCTCGGCCTCCCTAAAGGTCTTCTTCCCTCCGGTCTCCCAACTAACACTCTATATGCATTTCTGGATTCGCCCATAGTTATTACCTATAGGATATAAAAAAGATTCAAAACCAAGGAAGGTGGTTCAGAGATAAAATCTACAGTAGACTTGCATTTGTGGGGTTTTGGGTACAAGCCCCGAGATAGGCTAATGTCATTGGGAATTTTTATTGGACTCCTCGATAGTTAATAACTATACTTTGTTCCATAATGTCTGACAGGAGAAGTAAACATTCCCGGCAAAAGGAAGAGAGAACTATTGAACCAATGACAGAGGTCTCATTCCACGTTTACCTTCAAGTTAGGCTGTCTGAAACGTTCTATCCCGGCCCAGATATTATGGAATGAAGTATAGGAATCAGTAAATGCCGTATTTGTTCCCATTTCCACCACACACCTGCAATGTTTGGCAAGGACGGACGGACAGACAGACAGATTAATTGAGTAATATTATACATACAGATTTTTTTATTATCATAGTTTTCTCTAAAATCCAATGCACGGGTCGTCTGACCGTACGTGCTTTGTACCTAAAACAAGTCCTACTTTGTAGGTTTCACCCTCCCCCACCTATGATTATATCCACTACTCTCTAAAAGAACACATATTAAAATGAAAATGTCACAACAAAACATATGATATAATACAGGGACATCATTTTATTCTTACTAACATTTGTAATATTAACCTATCTATACCTTTAGGGAACCGGAAACACCGCTTGCTCCCCCCTCCAAGACTAGAGTTCGATGATACTGGCGTAAAACACAAATCACTCTACTAGGTATAGGATGGAAGAAAAGTAGTTCATCCATTTACGTAAACTAGGAAATATCGCGATTTTGAGTTTGATAATTTTCATTAGGTTTTTCTTTAATCAGGTACTGTATTAAGAATAAGTGTTTTTACTCACGAAGTGAGTTATCCATGCGAACGTATTCATTATGCAGTGTATACTGTCTACAGCACATTACCGTACAATATAGAGAAAGAAGTTAAACTGAAAAATAATCATAATATGGATATTTAAACACAATTTTGAAAATGGTGGCCGTTCATTTCGATACAGGCTTCAGTTCTTTTGTGCATATTTATCGCACTATAGACTATTGCATCTAATTCCAATTGCCAGTTTCGTCTTTCGTACTAGTAACTCATGTTGAAATAATTCTGTACCTACTCTACGTACTGTGAATTCAATCTTCACTTCTGCCCGACCCGAAAATATAAAATTACTCAGACATGCTATCTACTGTCCGTTCAAGTGGTTATGCCGCAGGATTGTAGAAAGGGAGGAAATCACGTGACAGTTAATTACTTAACGAGGCCCTTTTATTTAAGTTAAATTAAACAGCTGTATAATATTACGTAAACGTCCAGTTCCTAAGAGAAATTAATGTTTTCAGAAAAGAGCTAAGACAGCCCAGCTTTTACAGAGGGGCGAGCAGAAGCAGGTGGGGGAAATCGGGATGCGACGTAGGCAAACGGACAGTACCTGTACGAAAATATGATTCAATATTGAAAGCTCTTTCGTCACTGGAAAACGCGAACATATTTCTGGAACGTACTATACTCAGTAACTCAGTACTGCTTACTATCTGCGGTCTTGGTTCTGTGTGGAGTCGGAACTTCCTTAGTAGAAGGGGTGGGAGTGAAGTACATTCAAAAACTCAGGTACAATAAAAATTGAAGTAAAAATAAAATGATGTCCCTGTATAGCCTAACCTAAAAGACATGAAAGTGTACAGTTGGGTAGATACTATTATCCCTTCCTCAGTTCGTGTCACAAACTTCAACAGCTGAAGTTCTAATCTGTCTCGTCTTCAAGAGGAACAACCAAGTCTTTTGTTCGTATTCTCTATTCCCCATGAGGTCAACACATGCAAGCGAACTCCTATTCTGACTTAGCATCGAGGGTGGTAGATATTTTCTCCGTACATGTTCCAATTCGACACACAGTAATAAAATATGTTTATAGGAGTCCTTTTCTCTGCAAAGCGGACAAAGACGCTCCCCTTCTTCGTTGACAAATGTATTACCCTTCCATGCCCCCAATCTTAGCCACGCTAAACCTGCTCTGCTGTCTTTGTTACAAGAGTTTATGTAGTCACACCTCCCCCAGTTAAGCATGAGATCTGATTGTAAATGTAGTGAGGACTTTTCCGAACATTGGAGCTCAATCTCTTGCCTCTCGATATACAATCTGACATTTGCCTTTGCGATTGAGGGAAACCATGAAGAACCCCAGTAGCATTGGTCGACTACGGTGTTTCAACCCGGGACTCCCGAACGTCTCAAACGTTACCGTCTGAGTCAACTCGATTGGTAGAGATTTCTTCTTTTACAGTTGAAATGTTTAGATCATGACGAATGACATTATGGCCATACCATATACACGTATACACGAACATTGTAGCCTATTACGTTTTGTCCATTTCTGTAATGTGAGGTTATGAAGTTGCAATATGTGTTGTCCTGTGACAGCTGAAGTACCTTACATTAAAGATATTCAACATTTCGAGCAGTATTAGAGTTAGGTCGCACAACGATCTTTGGAGTTTCGTATTAATTCCATGCGCCGACATCTTGTTTTAGTTTCTGACGTCACAGTTTATAGCAATCCATCTGCTTTAATACATTTTAGTCCAAAAATTAAAAATTGCTTCTGATACGTGAAATGTGATTGTAGATTTTGAAAGATCCTTAAAATGTACTTACCGGTGTTTGATTTACAACATGATTTGATTAATAGGCAGTCAAGTTTGTAAAAAATTAATTGTTGGATGCTTTTCGTATTCAGGTTATGATAATATATTTGATATACAGTGAAGCAAATTTCGTATAACTTAAATAAATCTTTATACCGTATTTACTGCTTAATTTGCATACAGGTTTAATGTTTCATGTTTACTGACTTATCGCGTGTTCAAGTACGTCAGCTTTCGCGGTACCCCGCTAGCGTTTTCGTATTCATCCATCAGTAAACTAAGTGACAGACTTCATTCAACGTCAAACACTCGCCAAAAAGTACATTAATGTTATGTAATGTTTCGACGTATTCAATGACATCGCAACGGTGTGAAAAATTATGTAAAATCTTTCTACATTTTTACTGTTTTGCGTGATGGTAAGGGTACAATTAATTATAGAAATAGGAGAGGAAAAACACGGGAGTAGTCATTTGTACCTGTCGTATTACAAATTATGTCTTAACTATTCAGAATCTAAACACTGATCTCGAGCATTCAAGATCATACGACATAATAGAATGGCATATATTTTTATGTATATTTCCACGCTGTTTTCACCATATTCAGTCTGATCCTGTGGCGAAGTAAAAAAAAAGACGTGAATATGATATAGTAAGAGTGATATAAAGCTATTTCAGTTTCAATATGATGTTAAAACACATTGTTTTACAATCAAAAGAAGTCAGATTATATCTCTTCAACGACTAAAGAAGCAAAATTCCGTTAATTGCTAAGCAACCACCTAATGCATGTTTTGCTTTTATAGAATACTAGCCGTACCCGTGCGCTCCGCTGCACCCGTTAGAAATAAATATAAAGTAATTACATAATTAAAATAGGACATTTGATCCAGGGAACATTCGTGTTTGATAGAAGGATAAATCGTTTAATATGTTACTTAATTTAAATTGTATTCAAATAATTAAAATGCGATCATTTTGGTCCAGAGACACTCATTTGGTGCAATGACAATTCCTTTAACATGTTTCTTAATTTTTATTACATGCAACCATAGCTTAATGAAGATTGACATCATTTAGATTTAATGTGTATATTTTATTATACTTGTTATAGGTTTCCATTGAATTATGGTAATAACTTAATTTTAACCTTTGTTTTCTACGTATTCAGTAAATGGCGCTTGGCCCACTATGGTTGTGAACCCTTCAAATAACTTAAATTATATTATATAATATTACATTGCATATTACATTATTATATTATATTATATCATATTATATTATATTATATTATATTATATTATATTATATTATATCAGAAGTTACTGTAATAACATTATAGCATTATGTCCATCTAGAGAAACTACACTTTCCAATGGTGAAATAATAATTAATTATGTACAAATCGGTTAATTTAGCTTCCGATATTACTTCATACAAACACAGAAACATTCTCTGTAGGCTATCTTTCATAGCTTTCGATTGTTGCTGTCCAAGGCCCCTTATAGACGAAGTCATTTGTTTTTTAATTCATTACACGGCCTTAGATGGCAGTTATTTTAATTTTAAAACTCATTTATCTCATTAAATATCAGTCCTATCAAAATTTTTCAAGGAATACAACTTATCGGAAATTATGTTTAAAGAAACTTTTGTTATGTAACATATTTCACAAAAATCAATAATAAGCGAGATATTTCGATTTATTTAATTCAGGCCCCCTTATAACCCCCTTTTAAATAATGTATTTTGAATGCCATATAGCCTAAAATGTAAGTTACAACGAAGTTAATTTATATTCCAAATTTCATCGAAATCCGTTCATCCATTATCGCGTGAAAAGGTAACAAACATACAGACAGACAGACAGACAGACATACAAACAAAAATAAAAAAAAAGCGATTTTCAATTTCAGGCTGGTTAATTATATATGTTAGGACCAATTATTTTTGGAATATCGAAAATTACCAGAAAAATTTCGGCTACAGATTTATTATTAGTATAGATAGGTACAACATCAGTTCAACATTATTTTCGACGTGAGTATGGTGATCGACGAGTTGCGAATTACAAGCCGGTATCGTATGTCTAAGGAAAGTGGGTCTGTTAACATGCCACGAATTGATTGACTTACGCGTGTTAGGCATTACGCAATGTGCAGAAGTGATCAAATTTCTTTGCTCTTCACACCACAGCTGCGACAAAAATATCCACATGGATATAGTATCCCAGCAAAATGGTGCAACACTTCATAAAGGGAAAGAAGTTCAGGATATATTTAGTAACAGTTTACGTCAACTGTTTTTTTATTATCCAATTTAATAAACCCTATTTCACCCTCTAGAATATGCCATTAGGAAAGTTCAGGATAACAGGCAGGGTTTGGAATTGAACGGGTTACATCAGCTTCTTGTCTATGCGGATGACGTGAATATGTTAGGAGAAAATACACAAACGATTAGGGAAAACACGGAAATTTTACTTGAAGCAAGTAGAGCGATCGGTTTGGAAGTAAATCCCGAAAAGACAAAGTATATGATTATGTCTCGTGACCAGAATATTGTACGAAATGGAAATATAAAAATTGGAGATTTATCCTTCGAAGAGGTGGAAAAATTCAAATATCTTGGAGCAACAGTAACAAATATAAATTACACTCGGGAGGAAATTAAACGCAGAATAAATATGGGAAATGCCTGTTATTATTCGGTTGAGAAGCTCTTATCATCCAGTCTGCTGTCCAAAAACTGAAAGTTAGAATGTATAAAACAGTTATATTACCGGTTCTTCTGTATGGTTGTGAAACTTGGACTCTCACTCTGAGAGAGGAACATAGGTTCAGGGTGTTTGAGAATAAGGTGCTAAGGAAAATATTTGGGGCTAAGCGGGATGAAGTTACAGGAGAATGGAGAAAGTTACACAACACAGAACTGCACGCATTGTATTCTTCACCTGAACATTAAATCCAGACGTTTGAGATGGGCAGGGCATGTAGCACGTATGGGCGAATCCAGAAATGCATATAGAATGTTAGTTGGGAGACCGGAGGGAAAAAGACCTTTAGGGAGGCCGAGACGTAGATGGGAGGATAATATTAAAATGGATTTGAGGGAGGTGGGGTATGATGATAGAGACTGGATTAATCTTGCACAGGATAGGGACCGCTGGCGGGCTAATGTGAGGGCGGCAATGAACCTTCGGGTTCCTTAAAAGCCATTTGTAAGTAAGTAAGGTATATTAGGGTTATAGTTGGCATCAAAATACATATTTTATAACCAATAAACAATAGTAAAGCGATAACATAAAATAGTGGTCACAGTTACAATTTACATGAATTATGTAAGAAGAATGCACCTTAATGAAAGAATGGATCCTGTTAAAGATTAAAGAGATGTTTGAGGAATAATCAATGCAAAAGATATACAAGAATGTCTAACCGTTTCAGAGTAAATACACGACCTAAAAAGGTAATCAATAGTAGATTAATATAACAAAGTTCGGCTTTCACTTTCCAATTAATACTTAATTCATTAACAATGAAACAGTTAAGAGTAATGAAGGGATACTACAAGCAATGATTTACGGTTACAAGTCACATACGTGATTCAGGAACAAGTACAATGATTAAAATAATAACACAAGTAATGACTTATAACTAACGAATAGCGAAATTCTTGAAGGGCAATATATAATAGTAGGGGCAATACAAAAGATTTAAAAACAAATGAAAACAGTACAATAAAGGAATCTAAAAAAAATGACTTAAGATTACAAATTAAATGCATTCTTTTTAAAGCAATAGGTGACAGCAAAGAGATACTAATAACAATACATTGACTGTAGTTACAGATTAAACTCATTATTTTAAAAACGAACACGCAAAGGATCAATAGCTATTTTCAGGCATCATTCAAAGGGACTGTAGTTCACACCTTCTTGACGTTACTTCGTATATTATTTTGTGTTTCAATCTATTTCAATTTATAATTTTTCATTGTAACAACAAAAATATGTTTCATAAATCCTCAAGACATTTGTCTATACTTATTGTATCATGGTACTCTTTGTCAGTGGCAACCTGTAATGGTTATAGGAAGAAATATATATAAATAAAAATAAAATAGTTTTTAAACACATTATTTTAAAAGCAATAAATAGCTACATTACGAGATGACTTGAAATTTACGAATTAAATGCATTATTTACTAACAACAATTGGCAATAAGGAGGTATTACAAGAAATGGCTCAAAATTGGAAATTAAATACATAATTAAAAAAAAAATAAAAAAACCAATAGTACAATTATAGTATGCGAAATTGAAGACTTACAGTTTCATAATAGTTGATTAGATCTAATACGATTTTTCCCCCAGAATAATTTAACATTTTACATTTTCACGAATATTCAATTCGAGAAGTATATTCTTGAAACTGTAAAATGTTAAATTATTCTGGGGGAAAATCGTCAACTCTTGTAGTAGCCTTGGGCTAATTACGTGGTCTCCAAATTCTTTTTACTTGACAGTACCCGATTTTTTTGTTTGGGGTTTTGTGAAGAAAGATATATTTTATGCACAGCAATCCAGAGCTATAGATTACCTAAAAAATTATCTCACGTTTTGATAAAATTGCCCTGAGATGTAAGATCGCGCATGGGATAGATCACACTCACGATATGAATTGTGTTGTGTACACAAAAGTGGAGATTTTGAAGTATAATGTGATTAAAATCCCCATCCCTCTGGAGTATATTTGCAGATAACTGAAAAATAAACAGTAATCGTTCTCAAGTTACAGCGTTTTTATATTATACATTTCCAAATCGATGACCCTGTGTATAAGTTCATTCAGTGCTCTGTCAAAGGGCAAATCTTCCACTGCAAACCCAGCATTCTCCAATCTTTCCTATTTTCTGCCTTCCTCTTTGTCTCCTCATATGATCCATATATCTTAATGTCGTCTATCATCTGATATCTTCTTCTGCCCCGAACTCTTCTCCCGTTCACCATTCCTTCCAGTGCATCCTTCAGTAGGCAGTTTCTTCTCAGCCAGTGACCCAACCGATTCCTTTTCCTCTTCCTGATCAGTTTCAGCATCATTCTTTCTTCACCCACTCTTTCCAACACAGCTTCATTTCTTACTCTGTCTGTCCACCTCACTCGTTCCATTCTCCTCTATATACACATTTATATGCTTCTATTCGTTTCTCTTCATTTCGTCGTGATGTCAGTATTTCAGCCCCATGAAATGCTACAATCCACAACAAAGCACTTCACTAGTCTCTTCCTTAGTTTTTTTTTTCTACAGAGGTTAGCAGAAGATGCTCCTTTTTATTAAAAGCTTCCTTTGACATTGCTATCCTCCTTTTGACTTCCTGGCAGCAGCTCATGTTACTGCTTATAGTACACCCCAAGTATTTGTAGCTGTCCACTTGTTCTACTGCCAGAAATTAGAATTTGCAAGTTTACCTTCTTTATTTTTCTTCCTATGACCATGGTTTTCGTCTTTTTTTCATTTATCTTCATCCCATATTGCTCACAACTATCATTTATCTCCAATAGCATATCGCTTAGTATCGTCTCTTTTTCTGCTAATAATACCATATCATCGGCAAATCTTGTGCACTTTATTCTTCTTTCTCCTACTATCACTACTCCCATGTTATGAAAACAGTTCTTTACTAAATCCTCCAAGTAGACGTTGAACAGGGCAGGTGATAAATAGCATTCTTGACGAACGCCTCTCCGAATTTAATTTCCTTCTGACATTTCTTCTCCTATTATGGCTATGACTCATTATTTCATGTAAAGATTACTGAATAAGCTTCTCTTTTTCCAATCCTCATCTATTTTCTTTAGGATAAAGTTAAGGTTATAGTTTTTAATTTAACATACACTGTATAACTACGATATATTTTTTCTGATTATACAATGCATGAAAATGTAATAGCTATAAAAAAGCTCATGAACATTAATAACATAAAATTGCAAAAGCAATTAGGTTTATATCTTTTTTTGGTTAAAAAAATTAGAATGGATAGAATAAAGGAAATAGATGTGAACGAAAGTAATTAAGAAATATATAAATAAATAGTGAAACAATTGTAGTGTATGTGTATATATGGTTCTTTCTTTTTCTTGTTATAGATGTAAAATTATGCATGGAAGAAAGTAACAAGTGTAGATGTATGGAGAAATACGAGGAAAGTCAACATCCCTTAATAATAAACAAATACACGGAAAATAAAATACCGGAGATGATTGCAAAATTAAAAAATAGAAGGAAGGAAGCATTAAGGGAAAGTACAGTTACTGAGCTGACTAATAAATTCAAGTTTGGAAGGTACGCTTTGTCTAGACTCACAGATAATAACATATTTGACTTAGTTAGAAATTATTTGGCTATCTTTTTTATTTCTAAATTTAATAGTTTTGAAGGTACGTCAAAAGAATATTATGAAATAAAATTAAGGAATGAAGGCTTGCCTACGAGAGAGAGCTTGTATGAACTGTATAAATACTTTTGTAAGGAAAGAGGTATGGAAGAAATTAGAATTAGAGATGATTTAGATACGCTAGCTGCACATTGCAGAGTGAAGAGGGAAGTACATCTTAGGAAGGTAAACCAATACTGATGGTACCAATATTCTAGAATGAGTTGAGTCTTGCACAATAACTGAAAGCTAGTGCAAGACAAAACAAATATGTTAATAGGTAAAACGTACAAATTGTATTTAAATAATTATATATCTTTGTGTAAAATTGTTGTATGTAATGTGTCTGTGATCTATTATATATAATAAACCAAACACTTCTACAATGCATGAAAATGTATTACACAATTTGACTTTTAACTTACCCGTTTGAATATCTTCGGTCGTAGCACGGCTTTCGCAATCCCCATGAGCATGTTGATGTAGGGAGGAGCGTTGACAATGTGAATTGAGCGTATTCTTAAGTTGAAACAATTCTGAAAGCACAGGAAATAAAAATAAATATATTATTAGACTTAGCTACTGCTTTGTTTCTTTAAGCTGTTGCAAGAATCTAAAACAATTAAAAATAATCGTCAAGTACTAGTAATAATCCAGATTTTGTATACTTCAACATACAAAAATTTTTACGTCGGAGAGTTGTGATTTAAACTATGTTACCTAGATATTAAAACTTAATGAAAAAATTTAATGAATTGCGTTGCGGAATTTTTCTGTCATCAGGCGAAAGATACATAATAGTATCTATGAAAATATCCTTCTTATTGTCGACCTGGTTGGCGAGTTGGTATAGCACTGGCCTTCTATGCCCAAGGTTGCGGTTTTGATCCCGGGCCAGGTCGATGGCATTTAAGTGTGCTTAAATGCGACAGGCTCATGTCAGTAGATTTACTGACACGTAAAAGAACTCCTACGGGAGAAAATTCCGGCACATCCGGCGATGCTGATATAACCTCTGCAGTTGCGAGCGTCGTTAAATAAAACATAACATTTTTCCTTCTTATTTTCGTTAAAAATGAGTTGTATTTTTCTCAATAACCCTGTACGTTATAATGAGTGGAATAATTTTCATCATCTGGTGAAACACATATAATCGTGCCTAAGAAAGTATAGTTTTATTTTCGTTTAAAATGGGTGCATTCTTAAATAATAACTTTGTACGTTAATATTATAGATTTATTAATTTGTCCTACAGAAAGTGGTCAGAGCGCTTGGTACGTAGAACCAAGGACCCGGGTTCGATCCCCGGCGCCGGAGCGAATTTTTCTCCTCAAATATTAAATATTAATTTGTGCGTTGAGTCTCTGAAATAAATATAACATTCATATGCTTATGTGAGCAATTGTAAGATTTACAAACACAGACAAAATACTGATTTCCTACCTACTTAGTAGTCAGTATTTGAAGTATGTAAAATAACACTAATAATGTAAAGATTGGTTAATACGACATTGCAGAATTTGAGTCGATTTTTTTTCCCTCTTGACATTCCCATCTAGATCAATGTTAAAAATATGTTTCATTTTAATTTTCGAAGTTTATATCTGTATAATTAGCAAGAACTTTACTGGTTTAAAGGAAAATAGTGGCCTATCTGGACTTCTAGAGAAAATCCAAAATATATTGTTTGAAGTCTCAGTCATTAATTAATACAAAAATCCAAATTGTATTCTTTAATCGACATGTAATGAAATATTCAAAGGTCGTTGAGACTGTTAACAGATTCTGTACCATTATCCAGTGACTGAGAGCGGATTACAGTAAAGGGGGGATGTCAAATGCTATCACCCTTTCACCCACCTTGTAAGAGAAAAAATTAATGAAACTTTTTCACAATGTCGAAGCGTGGAACATAACACAGCTTAAGATTAGCAAACAAAGTTGAAGTTTTTTCTGTTAGTACCTAGACGTTATGTGAATTGATTAAAACACGTTAGCAGTTAAGACAAAGTCCACTGCACTCATTAACAATGTTGTATTCGTACATTAATCTTCTAAACAAAATAATTTGCTAGTTAATTCGAATTTTGGATATTTATGTTTTTTTATAATATCCCATAGATTTTCAATTAAAGACAGTCCACTTTCACTTTGATATAAAAATATTTCGTAAACAGTCATCTCCGGATCAGGTCGTAAAATTTTAGTAACCTTTTATAAAAAACTGTAACGAATCCCAATACCTGACAAGAAGAGACTAGAAATGTCGACGTTCCATAACCGGAATTTCCAAATTCTACCCTCTTATTGGTGACGTAAGTCGTTGGCTATTCGATTTCAATGCTATTCTACGGGATTTGTGGTGCGTGAAATTAGTGTTAGTCAGATTTTTTTCATTACTTAATGAATAGCCTTCTAGTTTAAATTTTTAGTATAACAAATGACTGCTTAGCTAATTTACAGCAATTTCTTTAGCCTCATTCGATCTAGTCCAAGTGTATGGGTTATTGTGAAATGTCGCAACAATGTATGGTGGTTAATCTTTAGTCTCTGCTGATCACGTATTTCTGTTATCGACATTCTAATGTCATTAGATTCTCGTAATGTTTGCGGACTTTTTTGTTACATTCATTTCGCAAGCGAATTGTAAACTGAAGACTAAGAGCGGAATTCATAGTCGTCATTTATAAATGAGTGAACCCTTAAGTGGTTACTTATACTCATTTCTAATTCATAGTTGTCCCTCATTCACACAATGAGTGATTACTTAAGTGAGCTGATCTGTACCCTTAAGTGACCACTCATTTTCAAAATGTATACTGAGAATGATTTTGAGGATTTTGTGGAGTTTGTTGAACGAAATGAGGAAAATACACGTGTCCCAAAAAGGTATATTAGAGACATGGAGAATCCTCTGGAAATGTATAGTGAATGGAATTTAAGAAACGATATCGTTTTCAGATCAATTCGAAGTTGTTGCTCTAGCCAAATTCATAGTTATTTACTTACTTACTTACCTACCGGTATTTATTTATTAACTTATTTACCTACCGGTATTTATTTATTTATTTATTTATATCTATAATAGGGCAAAGCCCCAATTACAATAGACAGTACAAATATTTGTTAAAAAAACATAGAATTGCGTATAACATGGAAAAAGAGATAAAACAGATCCAAGTGTAAATACAAATTAAAAATAAAAAAAAAACAAGTAGATACTACCTAAATAAAAGACACAGATATAGATATAAATGAAAAAATACCAAATAAAATAAATAAAAAAGAGTTAAGTATAGATATCATAGCCAAAAATGTGAAATGTAGCTATAATTGGCAAATTACAGAGTAAATATAACTCTATATTAATAAATTCAATATACAGTCTTATATAGTAGGCATAATAGGCTTAATTTATTTACGATGAAAGAGTATTGGAACGGAGAAAAATTCTCTCCGGCGCCAGGATTTGAACCCGGGTTTTCAGCTCTACGTGCTGATGCTTTATCCACTAAGCCAATACTCCGTTATTTATTTATTTACTTACTTACTTACCTACCGGTATTTATTTATTAACTTATTTACCTACTGATATTTATTTATTTATTTAATTATTTATTTATTTATTTATTTATATCTATAACAGGGCAAAGCCCCAATTACTATAGACAGTACAGATATTTGTTAAAAAAAAACATAGAATTGCGTATAACATGGAAAAAGAGATAAAACAGATCCAAGTGTAAATACAAATTAAAAATTAAAAAAAAAAACAAGTAGATACTACCTAAATAAAAGACACAGATATAGATATAAATGAAAATATACCAAATAAAATAAATAAAAAAGAGTTAAGTATAGATATCATAGCCAAAAATGTGAAATGTAGCTATAATTGGCAAATTACAGAGTAAATATAACTCTACATTAATAAATTCAATATACAGTCTTATATAGTAGGCATAATAGGCTTAATTTATTTACGATGAAAGAGTATTGGAACGGAGAAAAATTCTCTCCGGCGCCGGGATTTGAACCCGGGTTTTCAGCTCTACGTGCTGATGCTTTATCCACTAAGCCAATACTCCGTTATTTATTTATTTACTTACTTACTTACCTACCGGTATTTATTTATTAACTTATTTACCTACCGGTATTTATTTATTTATTTATTTATTTATTTATTTATTTATTTATTTATTTATTTATATTTATAACAGGGCAAAGCCCCAATTACTATAGACAGTACAGATATTTGTTAAAAAAAACATAGAATTGCGTATAACATGGAAAAAGAGATAAAACAGATCCAAGTGTAAATACAAATTAAAAATTAAAAAAAAAAAAACAAGTAGATACTACCTAAATAAAAGACACAGATATAGATATAAATGAAAAAATACCAAATAAAATAAATAAAAAAGAGTGAAGTATAGATATCATAGCCAAAAATGTGAAATGTAGCTATAATTGGCAAATTACAGAGTAAATATAACTCTACATTAATAAATTCAATATACAGTCTTATATAGTAGGCATAATAGGCTTAATTTATTTACGATGAAAGAGTATTGGAACGGAGAAAAATTCTCTCCGGCGCCGGGATTTGAACCCGGGTTTTCAGCTCTACGTGCTGATGCTTTATCCACTAAGCCACACCGGATACAACTCCGACGCCGGTTAGAATCGTCTCAGATTAAGCTCCAACTCTTGGGTTCCCTCTAGTGGCCGCCCTCTGCACTACGTCATAGATGTCTATGAACGCATGACCGAAGTCCACACATGTGCTGAGGTGCACTCGGTATGAGTGACTAGTTGGCCGGGATCCGACGGAATAAGCGCCGTCTTAAATCACGAAGTGATTTACGCATATCATATATTTATATATATATATATATATTATTTTAATGTAACGAAGTACATATGATATTTCCATGCAGATATTCTGCGTCATCATGAAAGAGTATTGGAACGGAGAAAAATTCTCTCCGGCGCCGGGATTTGAACCCGGGTATTCAGCTCTACGTGCTGATGCTTTATCCACTAAGCCAATACTCCGTTCCAATACTCTTTCATCGTATGATGACGCAGAATATCTGCATGGAAATATCATATGTACTTCGGTACATTAAAATAATATATATTTAATTTATTTATTTAAGTAATTCACCACTACAGAACATGTGTTCCAATCAGTAGGATATCTGATTATAACTATAACTATCATACAACTAGAATTTAACATATCATGAAACTATTGCTGTATATAACTTATTGAGTACAATAATATTGATAACTGGTTGTTATAGCAACTCCACATGTAGAGCTGCTTTCGATTAGTTCAATGAGAGTCAGCTTTTGTTATGACGTCATGTCCGGCAGCTGTGAGCACTCATTACGTGAAAATAAGTGTTGTCTATGAATTCGGAATTGACTTAAGGGTTCCCTTATTATAAGCAAACACTTATTACTTAAGGGTTCACTTATATTATAAGTGACGACTATGAATTCCACCCTTAGTTTCACAAGTAGAGGCATATGGTTGCTATGGAAACTGATTAAGATAATATAGGACAAACATACTACTCCACTTCCTTGTCGGAAAATAATTGAGGGCAGTTGATTTTGTAGAGAAGATGTGGAGAGTTAATTAACAGACCTGTCGTCTTTAACATCAGAATTAAAATTAACTCTTCATGTTAAGTGAATCGCTCCTTTTCAGTAGGGCTATAGTCCAAAATGGTAAATTTGAGAAAAGCTGAAAAAAACTGTTCTCTGTTGGTAGCTCTGCGGGAAGTGATCAAAGATGGGCTGCAGGAATGTTTCAGAAGTGTATGGACGCTGGCAGAAGTGTGTCACTGCCCAGCTGACGTACTTAAAGGCGGTGTTGTGTAAATGGTTATATGCAATCCGCAACAATAGTAATATGCGTTACAAGAGCGGTATGTTGAAGTTTTTATGTTCGAGGAAAAGTTTGAAAAAGCGAAACGTAGTTGAGCTTTTTTAATTTCCGAGAATTGAAAGCAAACATACCGCTCATGTATCGTACATTATTTTGTGCGAAGATCGTTTATTACATACCTGAAAGAGGAATTTCTAATTAGTTGCAATGAAATCTCCATCTTGGTTTCTGTTCAATGACGGCAAATTTGCAAAACAAAAATATCTAACTTCAACATTGTTGCTTTAAAATGTTTTCTGTGTTTACTTACTCCAGCAGGTCGTGATATACGTCTGTCTTTTTTTTTTCTCCCAGTCTATGGAATCTTGTTGATTTTTTCACGGCTTCCTTAATATTACTTGCATCACGAATGCAGTAACTTTAGTGGATTTGTAGAGTTTACTTAATTTTTGCAAATATTTAAAAACAATAATAAATAACAGTGCAATTTAGGTGAAATTGCAGTGGTAAGTTTCCAATTTATAATTATTACTATATTGAACGTGTCTAAAAATAATATGTTAAAAGCCTAAAGCAGTAAAATCAATATGTCACTTAAGCGGTAAGAAGAGGGAAATTGTTGTATGTGTAAGGTTGGGAATACTGAATGTGGAATTTTAGACTTTCCGCGGATTGGTTTTGTGCGGAAACAAAGCAAATACGATCTCGCACAAAAGTATATACGCATGTTCGCATAGGGTCTATACGCCTGGAGAGTAGGTCACATACCACACGGCTAAGGCAGAGAAGTTGCCTATAGAGCACGGCGTTGCACCCGAAGTTCTGGTACTTCAGGGGTTTGAGATATT